>NC_028352.1:24421620-24429332 GCF_000741045.1 Vigna radiata var. radiata | reverse complement strand
TTATATTGTGTCTAGGTTACTCTAATTATCATGATTATATTGTGTCTAGGGTTACTCTAATTATCATGTACTCTTGTATCGATTTATTATTATAAATAGAAGATTATGAGAGGGATCAATCAAGCCCTCTAGAATTATTTTATAGTTTAATTCTCAAGTACACCCTTTGTATACCCTTTATACGTCATTTCTACATATTTTGTTGAAATATGTAGAAAGACTCTACATCATTTGTACACCATATGCACACCCTTTTTAAATCTTGGGTTAGTTACGGTTTTAGTCCCTTAAGTATTACACGATTTTAGGTTTAGTTCCTACTTGAAACATTGATTGCTTTTACTCCTTATAGTTTTAAAACTGTTATAAATGGTCCCTAATTTTAGACAGCGTTAATTTTCTTTTTGACGTGGCTAACAGTCAGCCCACGTTCATGCCATGTATGAGTTTATTATCTGTGACGTTTTCTTTTCTTTTTATTTCAAATTTACACAGAAACCCCTAATTTCTTCCATGTTTACACTTCAGAAGTAACATTCGCAAAGGAACACCGCAGATTAACTCATTGGCAGTCATCTCCCAACGTACAGAAACACGTAAGACGAAACCCAAATCGCCGTTCAACCTCCAACGCAAGGCCGCCACCACCTACCATCCCTGCTGCCACAAAAAACCCTAAGTCAACCATCTGTTTTGTTATGAAGGAATGGTAAAAAAAAATTCCACTTTTTGCAAGCTCTGATTATGAATCTGCCATGGATGCGTTTCTCATTGAAAAATTGACTTGTACCACTGGATATTTCATAAGAAGGTATAGCCCTAGGCAACAAATTTCTCAAGAAAATAGATCCTATCGTGTGATAAAATACAACAAAAACAAAAGTCATAAGTATGCAGTTGTAGTAGTAAAATACATTCACACCAATGGCTCCATAAAAGTTAAAGAAATAACCCAAACAACACAGGAAGATAATCAAGAATCAAAGAAAACACCAAAAAGACAGAACCATAGGTCTTTTTTCGGATTGAATAAGAAATTGAAAGGGATACAAAAAGTACGAGAAAAAATTGTGGCGGTGGGAGTGGGAGGGGTTACTCTGTGAGAAAGAGAAGGCTTAGGGAGAAAAGAGGAAGCATTAGGAAATTTCGAGAGAGGGATAGGATGAACTGTAAAAATCCCCATTGCTGCTATTATGATTCGAGGAATGCTGTGATATTTTAGGGATTCAGTGTTTCCTTTTATGTCGAAGGCTCTGTAGATTTCATCTTTGGAAACGCTTTCTCTCTCTCTTTGAGGTTAGATTTTCTCTCCAAAACTTCACAGTTGTGATATAGAACCAGTGTTGTAAAAAAATCCAAGATTTTTCAATAAATTAATTAGAAAAGGAAAGAAAGTAGAAATAATGTTTTTACGAAAATTGATAGACACGGGGTATCCTCAGCATTGGTAAGATTTATGAAGGTGTTTTGTGATGAGATTAGATTATCACATTAGAAACACTTAACAGGGATCTTTTAGGGTTTTTGTTTTCCCCTCTTTCCATTTTCTCTGTTTCTCAGTCAATGGCTACAAATTCCTCAGTAGATCATTATTGTGGTTGATGCTATTATGGTTGTAGAACAGGAGATAAGAAGGACACTGACTCTAATCTCTTCAGCAGCAATGTGAAGGAGTAAGGTAACCAAAAAACTCCTAGCAAAGAAGTTAGGGGCTGAAATGTAAACATTGAAAACATTAGGAGCTTGTGTTCAAATTTGGAATAAAAAGAAAAATACATGGCAGAGAATAAACTCATACATGGCAGGAGACGTGGACTGACCGTTAGCCACGTAAAAAAAAAATTAACGTCGTCTAAAATTAGGAACTATTTATAACAATTTCAAAATTATGAGGATTAAAAGCCATCAATGTCTTGAGTAGGGACTAAATCCGAAATCGTGTGATACTTAAAGGACTAAAAACATATTTAACCCTTAAATCTTTTATGCACCCTTTGTACATCTTTTGTACACCCTTTCTACACCATTTTTACATTTTTATAAATCTTTGTACAAAGAGTATACAACGGGTGTAAGAATAATGTGTGAAAAGTGTAGTAAAGGTGTATTAAGTTGTACAAAAGAGTATAGAAAGGAAGTAGTAAAGATGTAGGAAAGTTGTAGCAAGGAAATAGAAATGGTGTAAGAAGAGTGTAAAAAGGTTCTAAGAAGGATATCATAAGGGTACATAATAAGTATAGCAGGGTAGAGGAAAAGTGTTAAAGGGTGTAGAAAGAGTGTAGAAAGGGTGTAGAAAAAGTATAGAAAAAGGGGTAAAAGGTTGTATAAAGGGTGTCAGAGGGGTGTAAAAGTCTATACAAAATGTGTAAAATGGGTGTCGAAAGAGTGTACAAAGGGTGTAGAAAAGTTGTATAAAGGGTGTAGAAAAGTTGTATAAATGATTTAGAGAGTAAACCCTTTAAGAGGTTTTAGAGGAGAGCTAGACGTAACTCACTAGAGTGAACTAGTACAAAATAACTGTGTTTACTACTTCGGCCTTGCAAAACGTTTTACCTATAAACTCTGCAGTTTCTTATTAACACAATCGTTTATAAAAACGTTTGTCACTAAACGCTATCTTTACTAAGAGTTATTTTTCTCAAAACACAATAGTGGACTTGTAGAAACGATTGAAAACATTTTACCTCTGAACTGGGAGTTCAAACATAACTTTATAAATCAAGCGTCTAACAACTTGTGTAAATCGTTTAATCCTTAACAAAGTTGTTGAACTACCTTTTGTCAAAAAGTTTTACACGACACTATTTAACCCTCATTTTCTAGTGTTTTCCAGTTATTTCGAAACTAGGTTTGTAGTGCTTGGTCAAAAGGTTCAACCTGTTCATCCCAACTCCTCCTTTTTCAGTGGGCTTCTAATTACCCAACAAGTTCATCCATTGTGAGAACTAACATGTCCTTCAATTCTTTGATGACGCATACGATACTTTTGAAATCTTTTTTGAGTGATCTCAAGGTTTTTCCCACAATCCGGCTAGGTGGAATTTGTTCTTTATTCCTACCTAGTTTGTTGGCCACCTTTTCCACCCAAGTTATGTACTCGGTTACTAGCTCTTTGGGCCTCATCTTCAACTATTCAAACTCCTCTATGAGAGCTTGTATTCAGACTTGTCTAACACAAATGTCACCTTTATACGCAACCTCCATCATCTCCTAAGCTTCCTTTGTTGATGCAGCATTCGCTATTTTTCGAATCACGGCTCATTTACTACATTATAGAGAAAATACATTGTCGACCCATTTCTTGCATGTGATTTCTTCAACGCAGTCATCTATGCCACCATCTTATGTTCGTCCTCATCGTGTTCATTATACCTATCTTTCATTATATCTCAAATCTCCTGGAATCTCAACAACACCTTTATCTGTAGGCACCAATTATCATAATTGATTTTTTCGTCAGTTGTAACACATTCATCCCATTAAAAACATTTGTCATCTCTCTCATAAATCACTCAAGCACTCATTGTAACGTGTTTGACTCTCCTCTATTTATTTCTTTTTTCTCTTTCTTAGTATTCTTGGTACTCAAAGCATTAAGTTCATACCACAATTGTTGAATAATACCGCACACACTTTGATTTTTTGGTAAAAGGCAACTATTTGTATTCACTATTGATGGCTTTAATAACCACGTAAATGCCAAATATCGTTTTTACAAATCGTAATAATAACTGAAAGCATAATAAAAACTATTTATCCAAGCAGGTTCTATCAGCAGAATAACAATAGGTACACCTAACAAATACAACAATTGGCCGAGTATATCAGCAGGAAAAATATAACTATCGAATACTTAACCAAAACGACACAGCATTAAAATTCTCTCACAATTACAAATAAGCTTCCTTTTCAATTTAATTTTATTAATTTAAGTTTATTTAACATTATTGAGGCCAAATCCATATTCTCAAATGAAACCCATTAAGAAATTGAAACAAAATTTAAAACAAAAAATTAAAATTTAGAAAATTTTAAACAAACAAGAATTAAATGTTGTAACAAACAAACACTATCCAACTCTATCAAACGTCATGTTAGAAGCTATATGAAATAATGAATGGAATGAGATATTATATGAAATGAGTTTGAAATAATGCTAGACACTCTAGATCCTCTATATCTGAACACCCGAAAAAAAAGGAAATTAAGAATTTTTTTGTTAAGAACAAAATGTAGTCAAAAGAAATAAAACTACATAATAAATTGAAGATCTTGGCAACAAGGCCAAATTTGGTCGTCATTTCGACAATCAAATTGAGTAGACATCTAATGTAACTATGGGTCGTTTATTGAAGGAATACATGTTCAATGTAGAAGCAAATCATGCAATGTGAAATCCAAAAATATATATTACATAATAAATCAATACAGATTAAGTGTAGAATCCAAAGTTGTATTTCTGACGAATTCAATTGCAATTTTAGCATTCCATATTCTAAGATCTACAGAAGCAAAAGTAAGATAAAACAGTAAAGTATAAAGGGCAGGTTGTTGATATAGACAATGCTAAGAAGAGTGAGAATAAAACAATTAGAAAGCACATTCATTCTCTAGTTTACTCGTAGTTGAATCTTCGTCAATTATCATATAACTAACAAGAACTATTAAAGACTATGATTGAACTATAAACAATATTATAAAACAATCCGTAAAGAATAGAATTAAAAAGGAAGAAACTATATAAGACCAAATTAAGTCATTACGTATTTCTCGTGTCTCCAAACATCTACGTTGACATTTATATTCTTTTATCTATTGAATTAAGCAAACAAAGCAAACGAGAGATTATTAGAATTAAACTAACTAAGAATTTAAATAAAAGATCATAATTGAATTATCAATATCAACATGCATTCCAAAATAATTCCAATAACAAAAATGAAAATTAAAAAAAAAAAATGGATTATAATATTACACTCTATTACAAAACTAGACTATTAAACTTATTTCGCACAAAATATCAGAATTCACTATAAACTAATCCTCAACTCTTTATGTAGCCTTTAGAGAATAATATTTGCAATCCTAAATAAGTAAACACTTGATTCTACAAAATCTGCAATATCAAACATGATCTTTTTGGTATAAAAAACTTTACAAAAGAAGTTCTGATAATATCTTCAAAACATATTTGCTTCTTTTTTTACTTAAGGAAATAAATCAAACAATATACCATATCACAATTAGAGACTAATAATTTGTTTTGTGTTCGGATTGCGTGCACTTCGTGCATAAAATCATTCAATTCAAAATAGAAAATCAAATATATGTTGGTGCATTCAGAGGTCCACTAGCATACTAGAAGCTCTAATAAGACTTCACTTATTTTTCATAAAACACGTTTTAGAAAATTCAAAGCACATGCTAGAATACCTTTTATTTATTTTGACATTTTGTTTTTATTTATATTAAGTAGTGAAATTGCAACACAATACAACTTTAGCAATGATTCTTGAATATAGTGATGAAATCCCAATTTTTGACTGAAATATCCAATGAAGTATATATGTTGTCTGACATGGATGAGTATGATATTATGATGTTTGTGACAACTTAAGATGAATTGGTTGAGTGAGACTACGTTTGCCCATTGTAATCATTTATGTAAAATGTGACGCAGGACATATACTTAGAGATATACTTGATGACATGTCTATATTCTCTAGACGAGGACCATATCAAGTTGATTTACACGCACTATCATAACTACATACATATATAGGTCATATGATACTTTTTCTATGTAAGATGAGTAATGTTAGCATCATTAATTACAAAAGTAATAATCAAAGACACACTCTGCAATCAAATAAATTGTATCTAATGACAACCAAAAACCAGTTTACACTACAAAAACTGATGTCCTATATAATATTTAGTTCATGTTTCAAAGGTATATCAAATCTAAGCTAAAACCCAGTCAGATATACCTAAACTTATGGGACCTCAGGCACAATCAGCTTCCGTTTCCTGATGCACACGCCTGCTCTCAATGAATGTCATTCGAAATTTCTTAAATCTTCCATCCTTTATTGCTTCCCTTATTACACGAAAGAACATCAGGTAGTGGTGTGTATTATGGCTGCAAAATTCAGCATAAATTAATGTTTGCATGTTTAAAGTATTAATTATTGTTTGATACTATAGATTGAAGTAAAGGAACTCCTACATTTCTAGCAGAGTCTGTGCCAGCATTTCATGAACATTAAATAAGTGATTGATGTATGCTTTAGTATGATTCCGGCATGTATAGCAGGTGCAGTTTCCTAAAATGGGGGACATATCTTTGCTGCACGAAAACACAAGCAGAAAGATGAGTAAAAAAGGTGATTTTAAGTTTATTTCTTTTTTAATCAATATTTTCTTTGTTAGAATATCTCATAATATCGATGCTATACGTTGGAACATTTTAGACTATCTTATAAAGCATCTCTTAGGATTCAATATCAATTCTATTCTGTCTTTATTCTCTCTTTTCCTCTCTCTCTCTCTCTACACTTTAAAAATATAATTCCATTGATCAAAGCTGTTCAGTATGATTTGCAGTGAAAACATAGTTTGCCGGCTTAACAATTTTCTTTATGGTCTTAAAAGGGTCTCCTAGAACTTGGTTTGGTAGGATACAATACAAACAGGGCAGCAAGATGAGGTGAGGTTTGTATCCTATAAATTGGCCTTTTCTCTAGTCAATGTGGAACTTCCAACACACCGCCCTCATTCTGAGATATATACATCTCAAGTGTAAGACTAAACATTAATGGGTAGTCCGATAGCAGGTGGAACAGTAGACCCAATGAACATCAAATTTCGTTAGGATAGGTTTTAACCATGGTTTTAATACCATATTGAATATAGTAAAAACTAGATATAGGAGTAATCTTGGTTGTGTAGAAAATACACAGAGTATTGTATTTATAGTAAAGAAAATATAGGCTGAGCCCAAATTACAAATAATGATAGAAAAGAAATAATAATAGATAAACAAAAGATAAAAGATAGATATCCAATATATATGTTAAAAAGTGGACTTCAAGTCTAACTCAAGCCCACAAAACCGGCTTGTAAGGTGAGGTTTGCACCTACTTATATATTATAAATTGGTCTTATCTCTAGTCGATGTGAGACTTCCAACACACACCCCTCACACCGAGGTGTATATACATCTCGAGCATGAGATTAAACATTAGTGGATGGTCCGATAACGACTCGATAGCTGGTGGAACAATATGCCCAACAAACAACAAATATCGCTAGGATAGACTCTAACCTGGCTGTGATACCAGGTTAAGAAGTGGACTTTAAACCTAACTCAAGCCCACAAAACCAGCTTGTAAGGTGAGGTTTGCACCTACTTATATATTCTAAATTGCCTTATCTCTAGTCGATGTGGGACTTCCAACAATATCTATCCGATATAATGATGCAAAAGTGAGCAAACTAACCTATTGTTGGACATTCTGCTACAAGACGGATATTGTATTTCCATTAGAGAAAATTTCGCTAGGATAGACTTTAACCATAACTCTAATACCATGTTGAATATAGTGAAAAATAGATATAGGAGTAATCTCCGTTGTGTAGAAAATACACATAATATTGTATTTATAGTTATGAAATAGTAAAAGAGATGAGGGGAAATCTCCCTTATGTGT
>NC_028352.1:24388525-24417155 GCF_000741045.1 Vigna radiata var. radiata | reverse complement strand
GCGGACTTTGCGGCGGCGCGTGGAGGCGCGTGAGAGCTCCGATCACCGCGATCTTTGGACCACGGTGGTCGCCCGGCCGAGACGATCCAGATGGAGTGGTCGCCGGTCGATTCTGAAACTCCGGCGACTGCGCCGGCGACGACGACGACGGTGGCGGCGACGGCGACGACGGCGACGACAGAGATGGGCACCGGAGACGACTGGAAAAGAACCTAAGCTCTCGATACCATATGAAATAGTAAAAGAGATGAGGGGAAATCTCCCTTATGTGTCTGTGTATACACATAGGGTAATGTATTTATAATAATAAGAGTGTGGGCTAAGCCCAAATACAAATGAACATGTAAATGAAATAAACACAATATCTAACAATAGTAAAGAAAATATGGGTTAAGCCTAAATTACAAATAATAATAGAAAAAAATTAATAATAGATAAACAAAAGATAAAAGATAAAAGATAGATATCTAATATATCTAACAGATATCTAATATATCTAACAGATATCATAATGCAAAAGTGAGCACACTAACCTATTGTTGGACATTTTGCTGCAAGATAGATATTATATTTCCATTAGAGAAAATACTATCATGGAAAAGTAAAAAACAAAACTTGTTGGGCAATCTGGTGTAGAAGCATAGTTCAAGGCAACAACTACTAGTGAATTCATCTAGATTAAGCTTCTCCTTCGAGAATCGATTTTTGGAGACATCCAAAAGATGAAAGTATCATGTGATAATTAGGCAACTTTTCATATAGCTTCTAATTGAATGTTTTGTGAAAGAACTAAGCATATTGAAATTGAATGTCATTTTTGTTTGAGAAAAGGTTCTTTCTAAAGAACTTGTTGTCACAAAATCTAAGCTTGAAACATATAACCTATATGCTCTAGCTTGAGGGAGAGTGTTAGAATAATTATATCTATGTATAATCATTAAGTCTAGACAAGGTGTAGTCTCCTATATCATTTATTAGTTGTACCTAGTTCTCCACCTAGGGGTCTAGTGCAGTTCCTTACCATTCCATGTACTCTTGTATTATCATTATATATAGAATGACAGTGAGAGGGATCTTCTAAGCCCTCTAGAAATATTTTACAGTTTCAATCTCAAGGGAAAAAAGAAAATATTTTTAAAAGTGTTGGTACCCACTATACTATTTCTATTCATTTCTTCTATATCTCTTCAACTAAACACCTCCAATGCTCATCTATTTCCACTTTAACAACTTATTTCTAGCACATCTATTTCTTTCCTCTCAACTGATGGGGAAAGAAACAAAGAGGCAAATAGAAGCCCATGAAACCTATTCTACTCTTTTTATGCTCTTTTATCACTCTGAAAGTTCTTCATTGTTGTCCTATTTATGATCATATCATCAACTAAAACAGGGCATGAAAACTAGATTAATTAAAAACTATAACTAAATCAAGTTTCATAAAGTCAGGCTAACTAATAGTAACAAAAACAGAAAGTAGTTAAAGTGATCCCAAACCTATAAACTTTTGCTCTCAAATTGATTTTAGTCAAGTCCCTTTGAACCTGGCATCTCTGAAAATCATATTGATTTCCACCCTTGTCTAGCGAAAAAGTGAGTGCAAATCCTCCAAGTGTAAGGCAATATACGTACCTATGAAACATAACAGAAACCATCCAAATTCCATAACACAATAGATCATGTAATTAGATATCCTGAGCAAATGAAAGTTGGAATTAGATACTAACGTTGAATCAAAAAGATCAATCCCAGCATCAATTCCTTCCAAGATTTCCTCTGTAAAGTTGAAATCAGTTTTAAGCACAATAAATTTGTATTCCAACTCAATAAAGAAATAGTCCGTTTTAAAATGCACGAGTTCTATAAAGTAGCTGAGCACAAATGTAAATAGAACAACCATGATGAGTTTTTATTAACTCCACCCCTAATCAAAAGGATCAACATTTACAATTTCACCATCTTAATGACTATGCGTTCAAGATTATGTAGCAGTTCTCTACATAATCCATTAATCATCAGCTAATTAAGTAAAATGATTGAGGTCAATGAACTCTTGATTAAAATAAGAGAAAGGAAGGTAGAAGAGAAAAAGAAAAGATAACCAAATAACAAGAAACAGAAGTAAAAACACATGCACTGAGCAACACAGGAGGCTAATGAACATAGATATTAAACCAGGTGTACCTGGGAGCCCAAGCCCACTGATCATGCGTGGCTTTTCATCTGGCAAGACATCCTGGGAACAAGGTCAGCTTATGATATCAAACGATATATAACTTTCACCAAGAACCAACTCTCACAAAAGCTTAAGCTATTTAATGACATGAATGAATTTGTATCTGTTGATTATGTGACTCATATCCATCTATTATTATTTCTCTATTTCTTAATTTCCTAATCTAGGAGATTTCTCAACCAAAGGAAAGTTGTATAATATTAACAATAGAAAGATCCAAGAGTGTGTAGTAAAAATGAAATGGAAATGTACAGCTAACAACTAGAATTTCTAAAAAGAACTCTTAAGAACTTATGGCAGTAACTACGGTGGGATATAGTATCTGCAATTAAGGCAAGAAACATTTCAAATAGAGGAGTACTTTATCATTAACAAAAGATGTATTTTGAATGAAATTATGAATAAATAATGATCATTAACAGAAGAAAGTAAAACACCTCTCAGACTTCATGCACAACACTTTTTCTGTAATCAGACTTCGTAATAACAGAGAGGCATGAGGTATCCACTTCACTCGTACACTACAATACTGATATATTGTCTTTTATTAGGATAAAAAAGGGAGAAAAGTGCCCACGTATTTTTTCTAAGACACATAAATAGTAATATTTATGGAATATCCACAAACAGATACGAATAATAATATGAAAATCATGTTACAATAGTATTCATTGTAATGCACATACTTGTCAAGATTAATTAAAGTACTTTTACTTATTAAATAAGAGGACAAATCTGTAACTGTTGTTTGTGTTATTCTTCAATTATAATGGAAGTTTCATATAGTAAAATGCAAAATCCTTTAAGGCAAACCTTTATTTCATATATTACAAGGTCAAACCCTGATTACAATTAGAGAACCAGCATAAATAGTACTTATAGAATAGTATTTAAGTTTCCTGAATAAATCCAATTACAATGACAACTTACTGAAGTAACTAAACTACTACTGCAGTCGCACTTACTATAATGGCACTTAGAAGAGCAGGTCGCTCTTCAATCCTCTCTCCTAGACCGAATCCTCCAATCCAATAACCTGCATCAGTAATTACAGTTCACTAATCATATGTATCAAAACAATAGACGCATTTGAAGAACTCAAATGAATTACATAGTATGAAAGAAAAATATACAGAAGTTAAATATTTTATATTGCAGATCTGGTTATGCAAATTGCGACCATTGTGACATGGAATTATTATATTGTTCAAGTATAAAAGAGTGGTATTGGTTGATTGATATGGGGTGGCATTTGTAAGGTATACAAGTGAAAATGGTGTTCTGTGAAAAGATGAATGCTTTAATTCTTTCAATGCCACCATCAATTATGAAGAAGATATGTTTGCATATTGCAACTTCCCTAATGGCGTAAGTTTATGTCATATGAGGCAAATAATTAGTAGTCATGTAGTGTCCACTAGGGGATAGAAAGTTAGTCACGTGTTCTACCATATGCCGCTTTTGAGTTTGGTAGGAAGTTCTGAATATTTTTTCTAGTAAGTGGTGAGGATTCAAAACATCGTCATTTGGGGACATTCACAAATCGCACCCAACAGGACTTTTTCTCTGCATGTAAATTTAATGAGGGTGGAGCCACTTGAATTTGATTGCAAAGCATCATTCAGAAACAATGGAGAAGTCACAAATTGGTGATCCATTGCTCAGAATGTTTAGTGTTATGTTTTGTTAATGTTTTGTATGTTTTAGAATTTCTTGTAATGCTTTATTTAAAAAAAAAAAAAGGTATTACTGCTTTGTTTAATTTGTCAAAGTTTAGTGTTATCAATTTGACTAGTTCTGTAATGAAAAGTTCATTGCTTTTTTATCGTTTGTGTTCCATTATTTGATGGTGTAAGTTAATTTTATTTGCTTGTATTGGAGCAATTAACCGTGCAACGCTTATCATGGGGTGACTGTGTGGCCTAACGTGGGTGAATGTAATGATTTAAATAGTTTTCAAACATCAAATTTTATAGTTTTAATGTCCCTGAACACAATGGAACCATATACGAATTTGCTAATGTAGTTTCCTCTATTGCAAGTGCAGTCTCAGCTGGCTCTGCATTTGCTATTTTAGTTTCCTACTGCAGGTGCAGTGTCTGGTGGCTCTGCATTTTGGGCGGGTTAGGCTAGCTCAAATCCAAAAGGTTGGGATTCTACTACTACAGTTGGATAGGTCTTCTCCCCATCAATGCCAGCTTTGGGGTAATAAGGCTGATTCTCAAAATAGGGAACATCAAAGATAATCTTCATACGGCCCAGTTACAACCCATATACCTACAGGATTTCATATAGTAGACATTTTCACTAAAGAGTTTCCTCAGGGCAGATTTTAGGATTTTGTAAGTAAGTTTGGAATGATTAATATTCATTTACCAACTTGAAAGGGAGTATTGTAAATAGAAAATTATTAGGATGAAAAGTATTCTTAGTATCTCTAGTAATTAGGAAAAAATATCTTAAGAAAATTTCTATTCATTTCAGCATTTTTTTTCTTTTTAAAATTTTTTATTATTATTACAAATAGAGATTATGACAATGTAACTGGTGTGGTGTTATCGATAAAATAAGTCTTTATAGTTCAAGCCATATACATACACACACATAAGCTAAGTACAAAAATTCATTGATTTTTGCCATTCAAATTCAAGCGACAAAAAGTAAAATGACAAGTAATTATTAAAATCAAACAACAAATTGAAAGGGAAATTTTACAACATTGTAATTGTTGTAACATTTCTATTCCACAGACTCAAGTTTAGGATCTTGTTTAATTTCTTTTAACTGAATTTCTTTAAATTTGTAACTGTATATTGGGTTTCTATTGAAGATTCAATTAAAGCCCAATTTAGCTTTGCATTCTCAGCAATCGATAGAAGAAGACAAGGAAGGCATGTGCTCATTTCGTGCCTTGGAGAGCAAGTTACACAAGAAGCATGAACAAGCAAGGCACATGCAAGCTCATTCTCAACATCTAAGATAGATTATACTAGACCATCAATTTGAAATTTGAATTTTTCCTCTAATTTCGTTTCAATTTTCACAAATATTTTCTAGAGCATTGTCTCTTGAAATAGTGATCCTCTTTCTTTTAAGTTTTATCTTTAAATTTTTTGGACTTCAAGTGGTAATTCTACACCTCACTTATCTTGAGCTAGTCTCAAGTCGCGTTTTCTCCATTTGTCATCTGCATCTTTTCTATTTCTTAGTTTGGCCATATTCTCACACATTACATGTTGTTAATATGTTCTATTTACATCATTGTTTCCAATCTAATTCTTATATTGTTCTTAGTTTCATGTTACGTTCTTGTCGTGTTTGAATCCATGAATCAAAGCTCATCCATGATTTATCTAATGTTTTAATCAAATATGAGATTCATTTCCAAGGTTGCAATCTTGCAAGGAAATTGAAATTTATGAAAGCTTCCAATGCATATTTGTCCTCTATCATAGCATCTCCAACCTTAGAATAGATTGCTTTATAGCCTTCCCATATCTCCTTAGCTATCTTTCATAAACAGGTAAGCACAACTAACTTTTGGTTTTATGGCATTCCACAACAATGACATTACAACCTCATCTCCCATGTTGCAAATTTAGGATTTGAAAAATTAGGAGCATGGTCAATGAAGATGACTTTATTTGCCCTTCCCTTTTAGAAAGGTTGGGACAAAATGAGACCATTATAGGTAATTTTTTCCATTGAATGACAGGCTAGGTTAGATGTTTTACAGTTTTACATTACCAAAATTGTCTTATTGGTTAAGGGATTTCTTAGCATCAGACATCTTGGAGGTTTGAAGTATGGCAATGCAGGCCTAGAGAGAATGCAGCGGAAGAAAAGGGATTTGCAGCAATGTAGACCATGCAGATGATTAGACAAGCTCACAAGGATTCTTTTGGGAGATATGATATCACGTGAGAAAATTGGGTTTTGATGATTTTCATAGAAGAGCAATTGCTCGTACATAGAATACAAAGAATCTAATTATGGAAAATCCTAATTTACTGGAATATAATAGACACAAAATATCCTATAATTCAGAATCATTGATTCTGTACTATAAATACAAAATCTCCTAATTATGCAATAAAATTTGTACAAGTATCCTGTGTGGGGGAATATTATCTTCAACATACTTTTAGATATTCTAACACCAAAAGAAATGTAAACACATTAACACCAATGTATAAAGCAACTATAGAAAAAAAAAAAAAAAAACCTGATACATTTCGCTTGGCTACCTCCAATGCACACCGCTTCCTTTCATCAAAATTTGGGCCTCCAACAACCGCACCAAAGACTGACCCAGCTGCCTAATTTTCAGACAAATATATTAAACAAGTTAATTTTATTGATTACAAAATGAGATGATGATTCATAGACTTCAAAAGAGTTAACCATATGGGAAGAAAAGATTTTGATTAGATGCTAACCTCACCTTACAAGTCAATTTTGTAAGGTTGATATAGATTTAAAGTCTATTCTTTAAGATTATTGTTCTAATATAAGATTTCATATCTAATAAAAATAAGAGCTAGAACTAGATTTATGATTTGTCAATAACTTTTATTTTTCTTATATTTTGTAGTTACAATTACTCTGTACATGCCTCGGGTTTTCACATATTTCGGCATAATTATAATATTGAAATTCTTTTCACACATGCCTAAGTAACACTCTTCGCATGCAATGTCAGTAGCCAGAATAAGTCAAATTCTGAAGGCTGAAGGATACTACTGAAAAATTAAGGTAAAGTGAACCATTATGTTGATAAATTGACCAATTTGAACTTGGTAAATAGGGATCTATTTAAATGGTATTCTTTAATGCCTCATAGCATTGGTTTGGATTTTCTTTATAATAAATACCAACTTTCTAAGTATATGGGTGTTTAGCTTCTTTTGAAGCTTGTCTTATATTTTTTGCTCATGGGTCAGGTCTAGTCCCCCCTTGATTCATTATTCTTTTTTTTTCCTTTTACTAATATTTTCTTATGTGATGGCAAATGATAGATGTGTTTTGGGATGTCAGCATAGATGAGATATTAAAGTGCATAGTAATGTCTACCGTGAGCTTTTGATTAAAAAAAAGTGAAACAAAGTATTCAAAGTTGGAGATCAGAACTTTTACAGGATCAGCAGCAGAATAGTGAAGTGAGAAGTCAAAAAAATTCCTTTTGTAGTGTTTGAATAAAAAGTAAAGACAAATCAAAAGAAACCAAAAGTTCACATTTCCTTAGAAAAACTGCATTAGCCAAAGTGGAAGCAAAGATCATTTCATGGTAAAAGTTCCAGGGTCTTTCTAGATACCATTATATGATGTTAATGATAAGTAAAAAGAAACCCGTGACGCCTGGGATGACAATGTTTTCACATTCATCATTCGTTATTACTTAATTTGGAACTCATTTTAGTGTTCCCAACTAATAGACTCAAATTACGACAAAACATTATTAAACCCACATTCATTACCATTATTAAATTTCTGAGGCTCGTGAACTTCAGGACGCAATTCATATCACTGGAAGAGTAAAAGAAGAAAACAAAAACTGTCCTTTACCGGATTTAAGGCAAGGCAATCGTCGAGCCATCGCACGGTTCTATCTACTGAGGTTTTGTTCCTTTTTTCAGACACCCAAGCAGGTACCTCATCAGCAAGAGTGGCCCATATATTTGGCCTCATGCATGAAATCATTTCAACATAATCTTTGGGGTTAATCTGGTCATGCCAATGTACGATTAGAAGATACATTAGATTCTTCCTAATTTAAAATGTAAAACTACAGCAGAGTGTATAGAGCATTTTAAGGTAAGGCAGACAGCAATTGACACTATATTTACCGATAGACGACCACAAGGAGTCTCAAAAGATGGTCCGAGTTTGGTAGCTCCCTTAGACTCAGGAAGGCATTGGATGGAATCCCTGGCTACTGCCGCAATTCCATATTGGTGCAAACTAAGCATCTGGTGAAGGCCTCCTATTTTTGATATTGTGGTTGAAGCAAGACCTTCCAAACTAGAAAATTGGACGAGAAGAAAATCAGAACAATGTGAACTAAATTATGAAAATTGGACGCGTCAATACTTACAAGTGGAGTGGGGAAATTTGAAGGAGATGGGAATCCGGAAAAGGGAGAGAAGTGAGTAGGTCAGGGGCGATAAAATGTGGAAGCCCTTTACGAGTGGATAGGAGAAGAGCGGGGGTCTCTATGGGTTTTGGGCAGCTTCCCAACTCTAGTGCTCCTACCCGCCCCCCACTGCAACATGCCTTCTTTACCACAAACTTCATTTGCATGTTGCAGCCGAGTCGCGCCGAGATACGAAAATTGATTTGGTTTTAGAGTTTTGGACTTAAAGTTTATATTTCGATTTAGACTTAGGGTTATTTGGAGTTTCGAATTTTGAACTTGGAGTTTGGACTTTGGAATTTGGATTTTTTACTTTAATTTTTAGATACATAAATCTTTAAAATGTTTTTTACTTTAATTTTTAGATATATAAATGAAAAATATATGAAAATCTTTTAGCTGCCGGCATAATTAAACATGAACAAATGTAGAGATTTCAGTCTGTCATGAAGATCTTCATTACTCAAGGAAGAATATGCAAATGGCAGAGATATTTGATTGTTCATTACAAGGCAGTTCTTCCGTCCAAACTTCATGTAAGGCACTGCATGTCTGGAAAAAACAGTTCGAATTAACTCAAAATCTAACGGTGCAAGAAGAAATTAAATAACCTAACTATATAGATTAATTTTCAGAATTTTTGTAGTCCCATACTTAATTGGTCTATGGCAATCCAAAAGGGCTAAATGGTGAGAGGGAAATGTCAGACCCAAGAAGAGGACGTTTTTTTTAGATAATGATATTCTCATTCCCATTTTTTATAACTTTTTAACTCTATATGTCAATCTATTGGTCAATTTAAAAAAAAAAATGTCATGGAAAAAGATGAGTTAGAAATTAGGTTAAATATGTTTTTAGTCCCTATACTTTGAGGTGATTTTGGTTTTAGTCCATTTTCAAACTATGGTACAATTTAGTCCTTCAACTTTAGAAAACTCTGGTTTTAGTCTTTTTTACCAATTTTTTTTAACTTTATTTGTTGTTTCAAACACGTTTCATTATAGCATTTAGATTGTTTACACTGTTTGACACATTTTTGCTTCAATGTTAACTAAGAAACGTGCTTGAAACAACAAATAAAGTTAAAAAAAATTGGTAAAAAAGACTAAAACCAGAGTTTTCTAAAGTTGAAGGACTAAATTGTACCATAGTTTGAAAATGGACTAAAACCAAAATCGTCCCAAAGTATAGGGACTAAAAACATATTTAACCCTTAGAAATTTCAACAGTTTTGTTGTTCCCAAGTTTCATATTATTGAATTAAAAAGTCTATGTGAGAGACAGCATTTTAAGACGCATTTCACGGAAACAAGAAACCTCTCTTCACCGAACCTCCAACGGTCGTCATTGGTTGTCATTAGCCCTTAACTGTTGTTCATCGTACGCCATTGGTTTCACTGCAAACGTTGTTTCGAAGCACCGTTGAAAGTCGAAACTACTATTGACATGGGTTTTGTAGCTTCCCGTTATTCATTTAGCTTATCATTTGTTCTTGTTAGATTATTTTGATTTATTTTAAATAATTTCAATTATTTTTATCATTTTGGAGTTGTTATGTTTTTTTTGGATATTATTCTGATTTTGAAGACCTTATTTGATGTAATGCATGTTTTGTTGCAATAACCAAAAAAAGTGAAAATTCTTGGATTGGGACCAAGGGTCAAATAACTGGAAACCTTAAGACTAAAGTTTTGTACAAGGAGGACAACACATTTCATGGCATAAATTTTTAAGTGGAAATAATATTGTTAAATAAGTTTATTCACAACCAACTCATCTTCGACCAATGATGACCACATTTTTAACCATCTTCATCACCAAACAACCAAAAAGTGTAAAAACTATATTGCAAAATTAGGTAGGGACCTAAGCCTAAAGTTTTGCACAGTGAGGTCAACATAGTTCATGACATGAATTTTTAAAAATAATATTACTTGACAAATTAATGTACAACCAACTCATCTTAGCCAATGATGACTACATTTTTAACCAACTTAATCACTAAGCAACAAAAAAGTGTAAAACTCTTGTTGTAGAATTAGATGGGGACCAAGGGTCAATTAACTAAGGACCTAAGTCAAAAGTTTTGCACTAGAAGGTCAACACCCATTACTCGCCCCCTATCAGTAGATACTCGCAAATATTTAAAAAATATATATTTTATAATTTTTTAAAATAAAACTTAAATAAAGTTACAAAAAGATATAAAATATAACATAAAAATTAAAATTTAATTTTAATTGAATTTAACCTAATAAAATATAAATTAGTTTAATTTTAATTAAATTTAACTTAATAAAATATAAATTAAATTTTTATTTTTATTTTTTGCGAGTAACGGATATCCGCAGGTACAAATAGTATAATATATGCACCCGACCCGTTTATAAGCGGGTATTAAAATACTCGCAACCCGTAGGTAATAAATACTCGCGGGTACCAACTATTCGTCGTGGATTTTATCTGTTGGTACTCGCGGACGCGAGTTTTTTTGCCATTCCTAGTCATGGTTAAGAAGGTCAACAGTTAGTGAAGGATGTGCACAAATTTCACTACCTCAATAAGGCTTGTTTGAAGGACCCGTACCCTCTCTCGAGCATCGATGAATTGGTGGATGGTGCTTCAGACCACCAGATTTTGAGCTTTTTGGATGTATTTTGACTACAACTAGATACCAATGTAGCACCCTGATTTAGAGAAGACTCTCTTCATTACTAAACGAGCCAACTATTGTTACGACGTGATGTCATTCAACCTAAAGAATGCTGGAGCCACCTACCAGCGCCTGATGGACAAAGTCTTCCACCAACAGACAAACAAATGCATGGACATATATGTGGATGACATGGTGGTGTGAAGTTGGTTGACTGAAGAGCACACCAAAGATTTAGAGGAAGTCTTTAGCCAGATTCGATGCTACGGGATGCGTCTCAACCTCTTCAAGTGCACATTCGACGTTGGAGCGGGAAAATTCCTAAGTTTCATGCTCCTTGCACACAACATTGAAGTCAACCCTGAAAAGTGCACAACCATCTTGGAGATGAAAAGACCAAAAAACCTTAAGGAGGTGTAGCGCCTTGTAGGCCGACTGATCTTCCTATTCTGGTTCATCCCCAAATTGGCTAAGGGGATCCAGTCAATCCTTAATATGATGAAAAATACCTTTATCATCAAGTGGGACAAGTAGTGTAAAGTCGCTTTCACAAAGATGAAGACAATCTTTGTCAGCTCACCATCATGGCAACTCTACTTGGTCGTCTTTGATGAAGTTATTAGCGCAACTCTCGTGCAAGTGGCTCTAAAGCTAAAGCTAATATATTTCATTAGTCAAGTTTTGTAGGATCTGGAGATGCACTATTAACAGATAGAAAAGGTGGCCTTGGCATTGCTCATGGTAGGTCACTGCTTGAGACCTTACTTCTAGAGTCACCGAGTGGTTATCCAAACTAATCACCATGTTGCAAAGTTTTTGGGGAAAACGAACCTTGTCAGGAGGATGGTGAGTTGGTTGGTGGAACTATCCAAGTTTGGCCATCAGTATGAACCTCGTGGTTCAGTTCGCGGAATACCTCTAAGAGAGTTTAATGTTGAACTTCCCTTGCTAGAAGATAACCCCGCGTGTGGATGTTGTATGTCGATAGGTAGGATAAGAAAGGGGAGGAGTTGGAATCGTGATCGAAGGACTGAATGGTGCTACGTTTGAACACTCCTTAGTGTTCAAGTTCAAGATTTCAAATAATTTAGCTGAGTATGAAGCCTTGGTCGTCGACCTAGCTTTGGCAAAGGACCTAGGAGCCTAACGATTTGAGTGCAAACAAACTCACAGGTTGTCGTCAGACACATGAATAAGAAGTTTTAGATAAAGGACGATTAACTCCTCTAACACTTCCACAAAATGACATAGCTGATGAAGAGCTTTGAGGTTGTGGACATCAAGCATATCCTGCGCAAGGAGAATGCTCGAGTTGACATGTTATCAAAGTTGGCAAGTAGAAAGGAAAATGGGTGATTATCTACAACCACTTTTAAGTTTGTCGACATCATCATAGATTAGTCAAATCTTCATAGACTTTGGTTTCAGAGTACCTTCTGCAAGTTGGATCAAATAGTTTTAAAGGTTGAAAGGTAACAAAGACAAACGCTAGAACACACAAAACTTGAAGAACATATAACCTTGATCCCATAACCAAATCAAAATTGTAGTAATTAAATATAAAAAATATAGTAACAAAACAAATTAGATTATATATATTATTTTATTGATTTATTGATCATAGGATAATTTTTCATATTTCCTTAAAGTCAAACCTAAAATTTAGAATGTTCAATAAAGTTTTAAAAGTGAAACAATTAAGTTGATTTATTTTTAAGTATTACAATGAGCCAATTAATGTTTTATTTTATAAAATTAGATATATTAATCATCTTGAAATTATTTATACTACTTTTAAACTTGCGGTAATTAAATATAAGAAAATAGATAAATAAAGACAACTTAATTGTGCATATTTATTTATTACTATTTTTTTTTTAATATTTCAAATGCATAAATTCAAACCTAAATTTTAGAATGTTCGATAAAGTTTATAAAAGTGATTCAATTAGGCTGATTTACTTTTAAATATTTCAATTAGGTATTTAATTTTTAACACAAGTTTAATTTTATTATGATTTTGAAGCTCTCTCATATAGAAAAAAAAATGAAAGTTTTGAGTTTGTCAAATGAAAAGTTGTATCTTTGACTAAGGATAATATAAAAAGGATGGAAAGGAAGAGAGGTGTTGTCACCTCTTCTCAAGCAAAGGCCTCTAGAAGGAAGTGACTGAGTTTTATTGTATTTGTTGATGAAGTTATTGAACTAATTGGAGTGAAGTACTAAGGAAAATTTGAGGATATAATTGAAAGGATTATTGTAACCACTATTAAGGCAATAATTTAAGAACAAGTTGAAGTTCATGTAGAAACTACGAAGAGGGAGAAGTTACCCATAATAAGTAAAACAAAAAAATGTTGTAATATTGCAAAAGTTACGTTGGAACGTTTTATAATGTTCATATCATATTATTAATTGGCAAACAAAATTTTATGCCAACGTTCAAAATTTTAAAGTGAGTCAATTTTGCAATGTTAAAGTACTAATTGGTTTTAATTTCTTTTATTTCTTTTATTCTTTGTTGGCTCTATAAATAAGGGGCACTTCTTCCATTCCAAAACACACCAAATTCATTCTTTCTCACTTTCCTATTCTCTCTGAGTTTTATTCTTCAACTCTTTTCCTTCTCTAAAAATATTTTGGGTTTGTTTCCATACTCTTTTTAGAGTTCCTTGTTAGTTCTAAGATCCTCAGAAATTCTGAGAAGTACCTGTTGTATCCTAGGGGACTTGCGCAACACACCGCGGATAAGTCCTTAAGGACGGTGACTCTACACACCTCATAAAATTTTGTTCGTGATTCTGTCAGCCTTTTACAACAATCTTAAGGACTTATGGCTGACGTCAACAACATGACTTCGGAGAACCAAACCAACAACATGCTTTCGGAGAACCAAACCATTGTTCTCAGAACCTAGACGGTCTTCGCAAAATCACTTCCGGATGTGTCTAAAATCAAGGTTTTATCTGGACAGCACTTCCAATGCTGGCAAGAACGCGTTTCCATCCTTTTAGACATGGTTGTTGCTACTCCCAAAAGGTATGCACACAAACCTGATCACAAAAAGAAAAATGATTTTCTTAAATCCCGTCCCAATGAATCTAAACTCACCTGCCGTAGAGTAAGAAGAAATGACAATCCTCCTAGGGCAAATATAGCCAAAGGAGATGACATTATTGTTGCAGTCGTTTCTCAAGTAAATTTGATGACCAATGTGAGCAAATGGGTGGTAGACTCTGGTGCTACCAGGCATATATGTGCAAATAGAAGTGCCTTTACAACTTACACTACTATAGGGGATGGAGAAGAACATGTCTACCTCGGTGATTCCAGCACCACTCTTGTTCTAGGAAAAGGAAAAGTTCTCCTCAAACTCACATCTGGAAAGACTCTGGCCTTGAGTGATGTGCTACATGTGCCATCAATCATAGTTAATTTAATCTTTGTAGCGCTCTTGGGAAAGGTGGGGATTAAAGTGTCATTTGAGTCTGACAAGATCGTTATGACAAAAAATAATGTTTTTGTGGGGAAGGGATATTGTGATCAAGGTCTCTTTGTACTTAACATTTCTGAAATTATTAATGAATCTAGTTCTTCTGCTTATATTGTTTACTTGTATGATATATGACATGCTAGATTAGGTCGTGTGAATTCCTCGTATGCTTTGAAATTACAATAACTAGGATTGATTAATATGCATGATAAACAGAGTAGTAAATGTGATATATGTGTAGAATCTAAATTAACAAAGAAAACATGTTTTTCTGTAGAACGCCAAACTGATCTGTTAGGGTTAATTCATACTGATCTAGTTGATATGAAACAAACCATGTCTAGAGGAGGTAAAAATTATTTTGTGACCTTTATAAATGATTATTCTAGATACACCAAAGTTTACTTAATCAAACATAAAGATGAAGCCTTTGATGTGTTTTTAACCTATAAAGCAGAAGTAGAAAATCAATTGAATAAGAAAATTAAGAGGATTAGATCAGATAGAGGTGGTGAGTATGTTTTGGTTAATGACTATTGTGTTAAAGAAGGGATTATCCATGAAGTTACCCCACCATATTCACCCGAGTCTAATGGAGTAGTCGAGAGAAAAAATAGAACCCTTAAGGAAATGATGAATGCTATGCTTGTTAGTTCTGGTGCACCTGACAACCTTTGGGGAGAAGCCTTCCTTACTGCATGTTTTTTACAAAATAGAATACCCCATAAGAAAACCGGTAAAACTCCTTATGAATTATGGAAAGGTTACCAACCTAACCTTAAATATCTAAGAGTGTGGGGGTGTCTAGCTAAGGTAATGTTACCCGATCCTAAGAAAAGGAAAATAGGCTCAAAAGTCGTTGATTTCATGTTCTTAGGTTATGCTGAACATAGTGCTGCCTATAGGTTTCTAGTTGTTAAAAGTAACATACTTGAGAGAAATTCTATAATGGAGACGAAAAATGCTGAGTTTTTTGAACATGTGTTTCCTTTAAAGGTTAGTGAAATGTCTCAACCTGTTGATGATAATGATAATAATAATAGTGATACTATAAATGAGGATTTGAAAAGAAGTAAAAGACAGAGAAAATAAACTTCCTTTGGAGATGACTTTTATACTTATCTTGTTGATAGTGATCCAACAAGCTTTGTAGAAGCTACTAGTGCTCCTGATGCAAAACAGTGGGATAAGGCCATTAGGACTGAAATTGAATCAATTCGGAAAAAAATACTTGGACTTTAGTAGATTTGTCTAAAGGAGCAAAACCCATTGGTTGTAAGTGGATCTTTAAGAAAAAGTACCACCCTGATGGATCCACAGAAAAATATAAGGCAAGATTAGTAGCAAATGGCTTTACTCAAAAACCCAACATAGATTACTTTGATACTTTTGCTCCTGTGACTAGGATTTCCTTTATTCGAGTGTTGTTAGCTCTAGCAGCTATCCATAAACTAGTGATACATTAGATGGATGTTAAAACTGCCTTTCTGAATGGTGATTTAGAGGAGGAAATTTATATGATTCAACCTGGAAGATTTTGATCATGCATCTCTCAAGGTACACATTTCTTTTTAAATTCATTTTCATTATTTCTGAACTCTCCATTATATTTATTCTTGTAAAACATCTATTGGATATAAGAGTAATCTCTACCTAACAGCCCAAGCTTTTAGAAGAGATTGTGTGCAACTATTGTATTGCAAGGGAGGCATAGGGCCTGACCTGTCTTGTTTACTAAGGTCAGGCTAAATCTTTTTGAAAAACGTATTTAAAGAGGCCATAAAAAAGTCTACTAGGCCAGTCCATTTATTTTGTGGACTTCTGTCCCTTATGGATGTGTTCTCTAGTATTCTGTGGATGAGTATTGACTTATTATGAATAGTTTGGTTACCTCATTGATGGGCAATGTCTGTTTATATTTCTATTTCTAATTAATAGTGCTTGTGAATCTTTAGATATTATTTGGTGGCAATGATCTCNTAATAAATTTTAATTATTTAGTTTTTGTAGAGGACCACGTCCCACTGTAACGTGTAAAAAAAATGAAATACAAAACACTGAGTTGGATAGGGGAGAAAAGTTTGTTAGACATGGCAAGCAATGAGCAAAGAGAAGGCCAAAGGAAAAGCATGAGGTGTAAAAGAAATAATGTATTTCTAAAAGATTATGTGCTCTGAGATCATTCATGCGTGTGGTAATTTTCTCTCTGACAAATTCTGTTATGCTCTCTCTTTCTCTCTCTCTAAAATGTTCCTTTGTCCATTCTTATTCTGAAAAGATCTCTTCTTCTATCAGGTTACAATATTCCAGAAGATACCCGTGGAGTTGTGTCAGCGCTTACAGTAGAATCAATATTTACGAAAATTGTGTTGAACATTACATTCTCTGTTTCTTCCTTTTCATTCATTATAAAAGGATTATATACCTTTACATATTGCACTGTTATAAGATCTCAGTTTTCTTACTCTGTTTCTGGAAAATTATTGTCTCGGGAATTTATCCGTTTCACCCACTTATTGTTTAATTTTTTAATGTTAATATTAGTCTTTACAAAAATTGAAATAATTTAGGTGATAAAGAATGTATGCATGCCTTTTATAGAGCTGGTCAGGACAAACTTTAAGCAGGTTAGACCAAGACTTAAAAAAATAGCCTGTAATAAGTGAATAGGTAAGGCGCAGGCTAAGTAATTATAGCATAGGCCAAGATGGGGCCATCAAATCCTAGCCTGACCCGACTTGTTTCCACCCCTAATTTGTCAAGGCGAGAAATATCCAATGACTGTATTTAAATATATTTTAGTCATTTTTCATGGTATCCTAATGTCTCCCCCTGAGCAGTAGTCTTACCAATCAAACTAAACACATCAAAATTTAAAAGAGTAATTTCTATCGGCTATTTAGGTGGAAAATTATTATAATTGAATCTAAAGTGAGTAATAATACATTAATGATTGTTGAAAATTTTAACTTTTATTTGTTTCGATATAAGTTATGTGACTAGAAACCTANACTAGTAGTATATGGTTCTGATGTGGGGTTTATATGGTCTTGGGTTATCCCCTATATACAAACAGTGTTTATTTGAATTTTTGAATTATAGTTAGTATTGTGGGATACTATATACANTATGATTCAAAACTCAAGCAAGTCGCGCAGTTAATATTTTTTTAACCCAAATAAGGTTGAATTGAAGGATTCACACGTGAATATCCAGAATTATATGCAAATGTGGATTGTCCAATTCTAGGGCTTGTTCTAGAGGTGCTGCAAGTTGTGGTCCAATTCTGAGGGATCTGCCACAACCATGTTTCTCTGGTGTTTTAGCACTGAAGCCCAACTAAAACTGCCATGCCAAACCCTCTGCAATCTCCATTGTGTCACCATTAACCTTTCATTTCCTATCATANAAGTTTCAGTTTGAGTGGCAGCGCTAGCTAATACGGGTCATTAGGATTTCATGTTGAGGTTTCTGTTTCCTTATTTGTTGCGTCTAGGGCCTCAATTAGAGTAAAATATGTTTATCATATTAAATGGGTCACATTTAACTTCTAATTAATTGTGAACAATTGTTTACTGTATAATCTATAGCAACATATAACAGCGACTTCACCATTAACTGTACATAATTTTTTTCTAAATTATCTGTATGTATAATTTTTTTTTCTACATATAAGACGCATAATAGCTCTTTTTTTCTCCAACCACTCCATTCAACTTTTATTTTCAACATCTAGATTGAATAAACAGAGAAGACAATTTAGTGTATAATTTAAAGAATTCTTTTTGTTAATAACTTATTAATTGCAATCTTTGATAATGGCTTATATTATTTTTTTAAAATTTTAAAAAATGCAAACACAAGCAATCATATAATTAGTAGTAACAATAACAATAGTAACATTAAAAAAATTTATATAAAAACTTATTTAAATCATTGCATAAGAAAAAACTAAATTAAACATAATGTATAATATTTTAAGCTAAATAATATATGTATGTATGTATGTTCTCATTTGTTAGGTGTTTCTTTGTGTTCTCTATACTTATGGTTGTAATCTTTTGTCTTACACTCATGAGTGTGTGTATGTGTATGTATCTATACTATGTTTTTTTTATTGATCATGAATCTTACTATTAATTATACAATTTGGTTCATTATTCTAAAAATTGGCTTTTTATTCATGAGTTGTAATTCCTATTCAACTACCTTGAATGTGTGTTACACCCACACACATGACCCACACACATGATGTTTATTTATAATGAAGATAGGAAATAATTAAGGACACAAAGAATAAATCAATATCTGACTTTTAGCAATTAAAACACTAAGTATTTCCATACATTTAACACCCAACCTTAGTGTCTAGCGTTTGGGTATGGTTGTTTGAAGGTTTGTATCAGTTATCTGGAGTACAAGGAATGCCTTGTATACATTCGGCTGACTTAATCCCTGTCAATTAGGTTTCCTTGTTGCCCACCTTTAAAAGGGACAACTAGGTACCTACCCTCTTGGCTAAAGGAGTATCGGGAGGGTAGATGAAGATAGCATTGCTCCTTTTAGGGAAGACAGTACTGTAAGATTTGAACTTGTAATCTCTAGGTCACAAGGCAATAAATTTACCATTGTGCCCTTATCTTGGCCACATTGGTTTTATTAAGATCGAAACGTTCATATACAGATTCTCGTATCAGCATGTGTTATTTAACTGTTAATGACACGGTCAAGCTTACTCCATAAACTGCCTTTCCTTATGTAACCCCTCGGCTGGAAGAACTACAGTTATTCAGGATACATCAGGAATCCAAGTCTGCANAGGAAAATGAAAAGAATCTTAAGAGAAATGCTCGTGAAAAGAGAAAGCTGGGGTCAGATATAACTGAAGAACCGACTCCATCAAAGNGACTTAAAGATATTGGAAATACAAAGAAAGCACCCGAAGAGAACAAATACCAGCAACAAAATACTTCTCAGGTGCCAAAAGTGGAAGGAGTCAATTGGAATAACCCAAGTGGGCAACTGTTCAACCTCGAAAAGAACAAGGCATACTCTGACAAGTGAACCACATTTATATCAAATCTTCATCCCATGATAGATAGTGCTTTTAGTCTCTCTATCTTTTTCTCTGTGTATGTTACTGTAATTGATATGTTGTGTTATTGCAGGCAAATTATGAGCATATTCGTAATTTCTTTAGTGATGTTGGTGGAATTGTTGCAATCCGCGTTCTACATGACAAATTTACTGGAAAGTCAATATTTAGTTTAAACTTAGTTGTCAATGCATCAAATTTTGCCTGTATGCAAACTTAGCATTCATGTCTTGTGTTAATGTAGGGAACAAATTCGGTGTTATCAAAAAGCAATTAAAAGAAATTGAGTTTGATCAATATTAGTTGCATCTTTTAATTTGATTGATGTTAGCTAAATTGTTTGTATCTTGAAAATCATTTTAAACTAATCAATAAAGACTGTATCTTTCCCACCCTTATTATTCCTTCACGAACCTTTGTGAGGTATTGGAAAACTTTAAAATGATAATATTTTAGATTTTTGGATTGTAAAGTACGGAAACATGATCTCGAGTATACGATCTAATTTATATTTTTGGATTCAAAATTACACTTCAAACTGTGTCTAGAATATATTTCGACACCTAAAAGTATATTTTGGATTAATCAATTAAGAATACATTTTTACATCATTTATAATTAGAAAATGTATTCTAAACTTTTACAATTTTGAATGTATTTGTAGATTATATAATATGGAAATGTATTTTAAATTGTACATTTTAAAATATTAATTTTTATTTATGTAATTTGAAAACATTTTGGACGGTATAATTTAGAATACATTTTAATTTTTGTAATTTGAAGTATTTTTTAATTTTGAATTATAGAATTGTAGTTATGCAATGTATAATATTTTTAGTTAACGCTTTCTCTACACAAGAATTAAAAGGAAAAAAAAATATGGCTGGGAAAAGAAATTGGCATTATGAAAACTAGAGATAAAAAATGGTTAGTTCAATGCTTATTTTGACATTTTTAGTTTTGTTGAAAGTGATTTCAATTTTTATAATTTTTATTTTATTTAGTCATTTTTTATGATATTTAAATCGTTGATAACATGTTCATGTGAGTTTTTATCATCTAAACTTTCAACAATCAAAATTATGTTGCCTTGCTTTCGTTATGCACAAAATAAAGCAACAGTCCTGCAAACACAAACATCCAAACTCATTTGCTGGGAGATATAGAAAACAAAACAATGCTATTATGAAGTGAAAGAGAGGAGGGTAGGGCTAGGAGGGTGAATAAAAGGGCCATTCTGCTTCAGAAGTCTTGGATATCTATTCAAATCCTGGCTGAAGTCACACTATGATTTGGCCCTGAAAATGAAGAGATAATATTTACTATTAATACAAATCAATTTGGCCCAAGTTTACACAAAAATGATAATAATGGTTCCAAGTATAATAGCAGTTAAAAATGAATCTAGCTACCTAAAGAATGTCATTCATTATATCCTACTATAATAAAGTGAGATACAGAAGGATGAAGTACAAGATAATCGTGTCTTAGGAAAGGGACGAAAAATGTAAGACATCAATACAAGAGAGTTGATCACACGGCTCTCTTTTGAATGAAAAAATGTATCACTAATTTTAATATCTCTTTCTTTGAATCAGATTAAACCAACTAACCTTTCTATGTAGGAGTCATGCTCCGTACTAACAACTATGGCATCACCAGGTACAATGTGAAGCGGTACCTGGAGGTTATTGATCAGACAAAACAGACATTTAGTATTACCAGCAAGGAATAATGATTTAATTCCATTCTTCTACAATTTTCATGAAAGATAATTCAAAGGAAGGAAATTTTAGAACAATTCAGCATACTCGTTAGCTACATATCGATTTGATGGCATTTCATCTTTTAATCTAATAAACGTTGAATTTAGGTGTTCAAAGTAAAATAGATAAAAATTTAACATCCCCACAAATATACTAGAATTTTGCTTTTAATCCCTGAAAATAATTTTTTATTGAAATTTGTTATGGGTCTAGATATTATTCCCACATTCAAGACTAGGAATGTAGCCTCTAGGGAGAACAAAGAGAAGAGGATTCTGATTAATGCTTTTTCTTATCTTTTCATAGCTTCATTACACTGTAATATATAATGGAAAGTAACAGAATAAGAAAAATTAACGGAATCATAATAAAATCTTCAATAACAAATCCACTATAGGATTGGCAATTCATTACTCAGGATCTATGCTATAGATTAAGGGACCATCGGTGCATCAAGTCATCCCATCCTGAATGTCTTCTGGTGCTACAGGTTTGGCCTTGTGCCTCCATCAATCAATAGGCTTGGTTGTAGGAGTGGGCAAAAGATCCAAATTTTGAAATACAATCTGTAATAGTCCAAAGACATATTACTTTAAGTCTATTTAAATGGATTTTTCCCAAATCCAAATCCATATTTTTTTATTTTAAATCCCGTCCACTTAATTGGATTTGGATTGGAATCACTTTTTGGATTTTGAAAATCCAAAATATAGGTGTGTCTAAGACAAGCCAAGGAGACTAAGGTCGAGCTTAGGTTGAGTAGCATTGATCTGAGTTGAAGGTTCATCGAGTCGACTCAAGTCAGTCTCGATTGAGTCAAGTCGGTTTGAGCCAAACGTTGAGTCGAGTCAGTCCAAGCCGAAGGATCCGACCGATAGTCTGAGTTAGCTGATAGGTTTCCGATAAAGAAACCTAATCAAGAACTCACTACACCTCACGAAACAGGCAAGCAAAGAAAAGAAAAAGAATCTGAATGTGTATTATTCACAAGAAATCGTATCAACAAGGGCTTAACCCCTTTCCCCAGGACTAAGCCGGTTAACAAATCAACCATCCAAAAGTCCCCTCTCTACTAAACCCCTCACTATTTATACAATCCTTAATTCCCACCCTTCCTAAATGTTAAACCAGTTAGGACAATAACTATGTATTCTTCTTCCTTCTCTCGTAAACTATCCATTCCCTCTTATTCCTATCATTGCCCCCCGCTTGAAATCCAACCTTGTCCTCAAGGTTAAAATCGGGGTATTGCTCCCGGATAGTGATTTCTTCTTCCCAAGTTGCCCCATCCTTGCCTCCTTCTTGCCACTCCACAAGCAGCTATGGCACCTGCTCTTCCCCCTTTCGTGTGATTCTTCTTCCGGCCAAAACGAAGGCCCATCCACTTGTAAATCTTGAGGCAGCTCCCTTCGACTCTCTGTTCCCTTATCGCCCTTTTTAATTGCGAAATGTGAAATACAGGATGTATGCGTGCGGTTTCCGGCAATTGCAGCTTGTATGCCACCTCTCCAATCTTCTAGATGACTTGAAAGGGCTCGAAAAACCTTGCTGCTAATTTTGGATGGATGGTCGACATTGACGTTAGTCTATGCGGGTCTTATCTTGAGATAGACCCAATCACCTACTTCCACCTCCGCGGGTCTCCTGCTTATGTTTGCCTGTCTAGTCATCAACTCTTGAGCTCTCTCATGATGGAACTTCAGTTGTCTCAAGACTTCATCACGGGTCTGTAGTTCTTGGCTTACTGCTTCCATCATGGACTCCACAGGTATAAATCGGTGTAAGGATGGAGGTGGCCTCCTATAAACCGCCTCAAACGGTGTGCACATTATCGCTCCCTAAAAACTGGTATTATACCAATAGTCAGCCCAAGGCAGCACCGTCATCCACCCCTTCGGTTGTTCAGAACAGAAACACCACAGGTATCCTTCTAACACATGATTTAAAACTTCTGTTTGCACATCTGTTTCCGAATGATTCGTCGTACTCATCTTCAATTGAGTCCCCTGGCTCCTAAACAACTCCCTCCAGAAAACACTCAAGAAGAGGGGATCCCGATCACTGACGATGGACTGCAGAATGCCGTGCAGCCTGACAACCTCCTTCATGAATAATTCCGCTACTGTCCTAGCTACTGTCCTAGCAGAGTAAGGGTGCTTAAGGGGTAGGAAATGCTCGTATTTGCTAGGGCGATCCACCACTACAAGAATAGCGTCATGACCCTGTGACTTGGGTAGTCTTACAATAAAATCCATGCTCAACTCCTCCCATATAGCGTTCGGAATAGGCAATGGTTGCAGCAGCCCTTGAGGCGAGGCAACCAAGTACTTGTGCTGCTGACATACCACGCAGTTAGCAACGAACTCCGTGACTCCTTTCTTCATCCCGATCTAGTGCAGCGACTATGCTATCCTCTGATAGGTCCTATACACCCCAGAATGCCCTCCGGTTTGTGTCACGTGGAACTCTGCAAGTAACCTGGGAATCCATTTGGAGTTGGCGGACAGTACCAACCTCCCCTTGTAATGCAACCTCTCCTGTTCAAGGGTATATGCGAGATGGGTATTCGGATCCCTTCTAATATCCTCCACCACCTCTTGTAGGGTTTCATCCTTCAATATCTCCCCAAAATCTTGCCAGTAAGGTCTGGCTACTATTTACATTTCCTTCTCATCTTTATTCTCCCCCTCATCCTTCCTAGAAAGGGCATATGTTGCCCTATTGGTCACCCCTACTCTGTACACTATGTCAAAATCATATCCCAACAACTTTGCTATCCAGTCTTGTTGGTTTTGAGTGGTGATACGATGCTCTAGCAAATAGCGAAGGCTTCTCTGATCGGTATGCACCACGAAATGCTACCCAAGCAAATATGGCCTCCAATGTTGTACGGCCAACACCAGAGCCATCAATTCTTTCTCATATATGGATTTACTCAACATTCCTACTGACAAGGCTTTACTGAAATAAGCAATCGATCTTCTACCTTGTGTCAACACCGCCCCTACTCCATTCCCAGAGGTGTCGCACTCTATGTGAAAAGGCTGTTGAAAATCAGGTAACGAGAGCATTGGGGCTGTCGTTATTGCTTTCTTCAATTCTTGCAAAGCTGCCTCCGCCCTTTCATTCCACACAAACTCTCCCTTCTTTAATAACTCAAAAGGTTTAGCAATTTTTCCATAGTCCCTTTTGAATCTCCTGTAATAACCAGTCACCCCAAAAAACCCCTCACCCCTTTTACGGTTTTTGGTGTACTCCACTCAACACAACCTTCACTTTCTCAGAGTCCATCTCCACCCCTTTCCTTGATATCGTATGTCCCAAGTAATTAATCTGAGTCTGCCCTAATTCGCACTTTTTTCTATCGGCTACCCATTTGTTCTGCTCCAGAGCTAACAACACTCGCTCCACATGATCCAGATGTTTTCCCCACGTCTGACTGTAAACCAGTATATCGTCAAAGAATACCAAAACAAATCTTCCCAAATATGGCTGGAATAAACTGTTCATCGTACTCTGCAATGTGGTCAAGGCGTTTGTGAGTCCGAAAGGCATCACCATAAATTCATAGTGGCCCAGGTGAGTCTTGAATGCCGTTTTTGCAATATCGTTCTCCCCCATGCAGATTTGGTGATAACCCGCCTTCAAATCGATCTTCGAAAAATAGCAGGCCCCTCGCAGCTCATCCAAAAGTTCCTCGATCACCGGTATTGGGAACTTGTCCGACACCGTAGCACGATTCAATACTCTATAATCGACGCAAAACCTCCAACTCCCGTCCTTCTTCTCCACTGAGATGACTAGAATTGAGTAGGGACTATGGCTGGGTCGTATCACTCCAGATTGCTCTATTTCCCCCTTCATGATGTGGGGGTACTTGTATGGCCTGACATTGATAGGGTCACTGCCCTCCTTCTATGGTATACGATGCACCGTTCCCCTGTCAGGAGGTAACCCACTGGTTCCGCAAACACCCCCTTGTATCGACCCAACAACGATTCCATCTCCCCTTGTTGCTCCTCCGTCAACCCTCGACAGTCTCTGATGTCCCCCTTCAATTCTACATTTCCAAGCTCCCATACCAACATCCAAGCCTCGACTTCTCCCATTTTTAACAAAGCTTTGGGTTCCACCACTTTTCTCTCCAGTGTCGGATCTCTTCTTATCAGTATCTTTTTCCCCTCCTGATGGTACACCAAGGTCAATTTTCCCCAGTCCAGAGTCACCTCGCCTAGCTTCTCCAGCCACTCCACTCCTAATATCACGTCCACACCCCCAAGTTCAAACAAGTGGAATCTCTCAACCACTGTCGTGTCACCCAACTCTATTTTCACCTCTTTACAGCAGCCACTAGTCCTCTTCTGGTAACCATCCCCCAAACTTACCCTATAGGGTAAGGTTTCTGTTATTGTTAGGCCTAATTCCTCCACTAACCCCGTCGTATGAAGTTGTGGCTGGTGCCACTGTCGATGAGGAGCATCACTTCCCGTCCTCTTATTCGCCCTCTTAATTTCATCATTTTGGGAGATATGTCAGCCCACCAACTAAACACGCTGATAACTCCATCTGGGTGTTATCCATTTCGGAGGTCATTTCGCCCCCCTACTCTTCTTCCTCTTCAGCTAATATCAATATCCTTAGTCCTCTCCCTGGCAACAGTGACTAGGGCTGAACGGTCCTCCGCACAGGAAACATCTTCCTCCCTCCCTTCTCTTGATGAATTTCGAATACGACATGTTCCTGACACCTCTCCCCTTCCAACGTCATTCGACCTTATCCCTCCATTGGCCTGAGTCGTTGGCCTGAGTCGTCTCGCTCTTCACTGACCCCATGCTTTCCATTGTCCCACCTTGGCCCTGAGACTCACGATTGGGTTCTGTTAGAAGTGGGTTTTAGGCCTAACTCAACCCCACAAAACTGGCTTGTAAGGTGAGGTTTGCACCTCACTTATATATTATAATTTGACCTTATCTCTAGTCGATGTGGGACTTCCAACACACCTCCTTCACGCCGAATTATAGACATCTCGTGCATGTTAGTAGAAATTAGGTGGTCCAGTACTGACTCAACAACGGATGGAATAAAAAAAGAAATGTCCACTTAGAACTCGTTAGGATAGGCTTAAACCTGGCTCTGATACCAAGTAGAAAATAATATTGAAATTTATTATTTAGAATTGATTAAAAATACATTATCATATCCTCTATTTGTAACAATCTAATTCTCCTAAAAGGGGAAATAGAGAAACTAGGAAAACAAAATAAAATAAAAGATTGTATATCTATTTTCTCTAATTAGGAAGTTTCCAAAAAAATCTTCTCTAATTACAATAGGTTCGCTCCTGGAGACTATCTTCGTCTGTCCTCTGTCCATTTTCGATCGGGTGCACAATTTATCGACATCTCGCGCCACCCGCATTGCAGTCATAAGGTCCTAGGGATCATGGGGCCTCACATGATCACTCACTTCCTCCTGAAGGCCCACCATGAAATATCCAAGAGCTGCTCGTCCATACCTTTGTCATTTGTCCCACAAGCACCTCAAAATCCCTGACGTAGTCGCTCACGGCGCCCATTTGTTTAATGGCGAATAACCTCTCATAAACGGTTCCTCTGCCTCCTTCTCCAAATCGGATCACCAGCGCTCTTTTTAAACCATCCCAAGAAAGGTTCTTGGTTTTCTCCCTCCAGAACCGGAACTAGTACACAGCGTACCCCTCCATACTAATGAATACCAATTGCAGCTTCTCCTCTGCCACCCTCTGCACCTCAAAGAACTTCTCGACCCTACTAATCCAAATCAATGGGTCGCCACCCTCGAACACAGGTAATTCGACCCGTTTCCTCCAATTCTCCGATACTTATTGATTTGCTTCGCTCCCTCTTCCTCTCTCCCCACCGTGCCCGCCATCATTGCCATTCACCGATGATTGACTACCGTCCTGGTGATTGCCATTTGGGTCGCGTTTGAGATCCCCTAGTACCTTCAAGATCGCCTGTACATCCTGGCACATGGCTTCATATTTCTGTCGTAAGGCTTCGGTCTCGTGTCACAGGTACACTGTGTCAGCCTTCGTCTCACAACTGACCCTCTAACACCACTACTCTTCCCTCCATCACACGCGCTCGTCACTCCTCCAATTGGGGATCCGACAGGTCAGACCAATTGATAGATTTTCGATAAAGAAACGTAATCAAGAACTCACTATACCTAATGAAACAGGCAAGCAAAGAAAGCAAAAAGAATTTGAATGTGTATTATTCACAAGAAATCGTTTGTACACCACAGTCAACAAGGGCTTAACCCCTTTCCCCAGGACTATGCATGTTAACAAATCAACCGTCCAAAAGTCCCCTCTCTACTAAACCAATTAGGACAATAACTATGTATTTTTCTTTTTTCTCTCGTAAACTATCCATTCCCTCTTATTCCTATCCCAAAAAAAAATGATCTTCTATTCATAATGATATAAATCTAATACAATAAAAAGATGAAAGATCAAAAGACTGCACTAAACTCATAGGTACAACTCGTAAGGAGAGCTGGGAGTGGTTCCCAACATACTACTTCCTACCTAGATTTTAATACTTATTCTAACCGTCTTCAAACTAGAGCATATAAATTAATTGTACCAAGCTTAAAACAAATAAATTCAATCCAAGGTCCCTTTTAAAGACATGGTCAGCACATTTGTTAGTTGGTCATTTGATTTAACAACCTCGGTACATATTTCCTTCAACAACTTTCATCGAATGAGACAATAGGTGTGAGAACCTTGACTTAGAATAAGGTTCATGCAATGACCATAAAAAAATNCTAAAATATTGCTTGTAACTACTACGTTAGATAGTAATTATACTTTCAAAGGTAGAAGCGAATGGTGATTAACATTTTACCAATTATTTACACCATTAAATAAGTGTCATACAAAAATAAAGAATAATTTGACTTACTTCAACTGCAAGGCCATTGTCCAGTACCACCTTTTTACTCCTTAAATTAAGAAGAATAAGAAGAAATTAGTACATGACATTCAAATTTATAGGCCAAAGAATTTAAATTTCAGAGAAGTCTAGATTTTCCATCTAAGAGGTTGATTTTCCTCATTGATATGTATATAAATTCATATGAGCAGTATGCAAATATTGACTGATACAGATACAAAAAAAATAAAAAACAAATAAACAACAATAATCAGCACCCTCTCGTGACAGCAAGTATATAGTTATACTTATTGTCATTCAGATGGAG
>NC_028352.1:24354875-24386185 GCF_000741045.1 Vigna radiata var. radiata | reverse complement strand
GATTTGTAAGTGCAGGAAAGGATTACAAGCCCATTATCTCAAGGCTTGATGTACCCTACCGGACACTGATTGAAAAAGGCAGATATTGCTGAACATCTTTCCATTTAAATTAAAAGAATGGAAATGTACACAGCCTTCAGATAGGTTATTGGAAGAACAAACACACACTGCTTGTCCTCATCAAAATCTAGATTTATTCTGAATATGCAGAGCTCTTTATCTCTGATTTGGTTACACTTGAAAAGAGAATGAATTTTATTATTATCATTTATGTCTATTACATTCACCTTACACCTATTTGTAGCAATCTAATCTTAAAAAAAAGAAAAATAAGGAAACAATATATTGAAAAATAAACTAAAAGATTTTATAGATATTTTCTCATATTTTCTCTAATTAAGAAGATTTTCCTCTAATTACGACACTCCTACCTTGCCTACAAGATCTTGAAATCTATCCTGGGGAGCCCTTATGTTAAAATATCTATTATCAAAAGTTATGTAGGAACATGAGCTGCAATCACAACCTCTGTCTAGATTATCTTTGATGAAATGTCTATCAATCTCAATGTGTTTGGTCATGTCATGTTGTACTGGATTATGGGCAATGCTCATGACAGACTTATTGTCACATTATAGTTGCACAGGGTTGTCCACCTTGACTTTAAGGTCATCCAAAATGATTTTCATCCATAGTCCTTCACATATTCCTTGAGAAGAGCTCAGAATTCAGTTTCTGTAGTAGAACAAGATACTCTATCTTACTTTTTGCTCCTCCGCGTTACTAGACTATCTCCTAGAAACACACAATATCGAAAAGTAAATTTTTTGTCAGTAATAGAACCTACATAGTCAACATCAGTATATATTTTAATAGTCAATGTGTCTTCCCTTTTTAATAATAGTCCCTTTTCCTGGACTTGACTTCAAAAATTGAAGAATTTTGTCAAATGCTTGCATGTGTCTTTCTCTTGGATCATGCATAAATTGACTCACTACAATAATTGCATAAGCGTTGTTTGGTCTTGTATGTGATAGATATATCAATTTTCCTACCAATCACCGATGTTGCTAAAGGGAGCAATATGAGCGTTGATCCCAATCCATGATGTGTTTGTTTTTTATGATGATAATACATTGATAGTAACAACACATGGATGTTGTCATGACACAACATAAATATACATATGTGGATATGTACATGCTTATTGTGATTAATACATATGTAGACATACGGTTGATTCTCCATACTATTGATCATGATATGTTTTTTATCTTTGTATGCATCCTGTATGTTTCTGTGTGATGAAAACCACAAGCATTGACCTAATCGATTACAATGTTGTTGTAATCAATTAAGTTCCTCAGAAAACTTATGTTTTAAATTGTGACAAAACAACAAGTTTTGAATTGATTAAAACTCGTGTCTTTGCATACATCATTTTCAAATGTGCTGTGATGAGTTTTTGAAAAAAAAAAGTTTTCAAAATCTGTTTAAGTGCTTAGCTTAATCAATTACACAATTTATGTAATCAATTAAGTTTGTTATCTTTTGAAAACTGATTTCATGCTAGTCATAACCGTATTAACTGTCATATTTTTAAATATGTTTGACTAACATTAAATGCAAATCGATTACATTAATTGTGCATTCAATTTGACTAGTGTTAGTTAAATCTCTCTTACATACTAATTTTAATGTAATCGATTACATTACTAACATAATAGATTATTCTGCGTCTGCATGTTGAATTCTATGAATTGATGCATTACATGCAACTGTAACAACTTTTAATCATTTGTGCATTTAAATATCTGATATCTTATATATGAGGGAGTTTTTACAGGTTGCTTATTATACACTCCAAGAATCAAGAAGTGAAGAACTTGAAAAAACTTGAAGGATTCTTTTAGGAGATTTTAGAATGTGACTAACTGATTTTATCCGCACTATTGAGGTGTATCTGCATTGATTGGAAAAGGATTTTGGAATCGTTGATTGTGTTGTTTTCCTGTTTGTGCATGACAGGAAGAAAAGTGAGGAGCTCTTGGACTTTTAAAGGTGTTTCTCAAAGGGGTTCTACAGCAAGAACGTGTGGTTCTGTGTGCGCATGTGTTTTCTTTCTTATATTTGATTATGAGTGTGGTTCTGTGTGCGCATGTGTTTTCTTTCTTATATTTGATTATGAGTGGGGAAGGTGTTTACATTTGAGAGAGCTTTGTAAAACCTTTGGAAAGATCATTCAATCTAAGGTTGATTGGAAGGGAAACTACATGTAGGCATTGAGGCCGAACCAGTATAAATTTGTTGTTTGTATCTCTTTCATTCTCTCTTTACATTTCATTGCATTATACATTTTACTTACAACGCAAGAAAGTTTTAAAAATCATTCTAACTTTGCAAAAATATTTGAAAAGTCTGTGTTTTATAAATCACCAATTCACCCCCTCTTGGTGTTGAGAAACAAGCTTCTTTATTTCTAACAATTGATATTGGGCCTTCTCTATAAGAACACTTTCTTTCTTTACTTCCAATTCTGTGATTCTGTTCTATTAGAATTGTTGAAGTTCTACAGTTCTATTAGAATTGTTGAAGTTCTACATCTCAGCTTTCCGTTCTTGAAGTAAGCAAACTCTATTCCAATAAAATATTTGACTTTACCTAGATCTTTCATTTCAAATTGGGCTACCAAATTTTCTTTTAACACTAATTTTTTTGTTTCATTATCTCTTGCAATAATCATATACTTAAGATTTAAGACTGATAAAAATATTCTAGAGGGCTTAATGATCCCTCTCATGTTCTGCCATTTATAATAATAAAGAGATGATACAATANGGAGATAGAAGGNNAAGAGACTGTCCTAGACTACTAGGTACAGAACTAGGTAAAACCATTAAACTTCTGCAGACTAGCCTAAATGATAATACCTATATGTAATGATTCCAACACTCCCCCTCAAACTGGAGCATACAAATTGTATGTACCAAACTTGGAACAAATAAACTCAATCCGAGGTCCCCTCAATGACTTAGTCAACACATCTGAGAGTTGGTCATTTGATCCAACAAACTCGGTGCATATTTCTTTTGACAATAACTTTTCCCGAACAAAATGACAATCAATCTCTATATGTTTAGTTCTCTCATGAAATACTGGATTTGATGCAATGTGAAGTGTAGCTTGGTTATCACAATACATCTTCATATTCTAAATGTCACAGAAGTTAAGCTCTTGAAGGAACTGTTTCACTCATATAAGTTCACATGTTAGTGATGCCATTGCCCTATATTCAGCTTCAGCTGTTGAACGAGCCACTACATTTTGTTTCTTACTTTTCCATGAGATAATGTTTCCTCCAAGGAAAACACAATATCCAGCAGTAGATCGTCTATCAATAGGAGAACCTGCCCAATCGGCATCACAATATCCTGAAACTTGAAGGCTTCCTTTCTCTTCATATAACAACCCTTGCCCGGGAGCCTTCTTTAAATACCTTAGGATTCGAATGATAGCATTCCAATGGCCAACACATGGAGCTTGTATGAACTGACTAACCACTCCAACAGCAAAAGATAGATCTGGCCTTGTAATAGTGAGATAGATTAGTTTTCCAACAAGTCTCCTATATCTCTCCGGGTAGGAAAATAACTCACCTTCCTCGGTTGTTAATTTTTTGATTTGGGTCCATAGGACTGTCAACCGGTCTACAATCAATCATGCCTGTTTCTTGCAAAATATCCAGGGCATACTTCCTTTGGGAGATTACAACTCCATCTTTTGACTGAGCTACTTCAATGTCTAAGAAGTATTTGAGGCTTCCAAGATCTTTGGTTTGGAAATGTCTACACAAGTACTCCTTTAGTTGAGATATTCCAGCAGTATCATTTCCTGTAATAACGATATCATCAACATATACGATCAAGTAAACACATTTCCCGAGAGAGAAATGATAATAAAAGACTGAATGATCTGCTTCACTGCGTTTTAACCCAAATTTTTGAACAATTGAGCTGAACTTTCCAAACCAAGCACGTGGAGATTGCTTGAGCCCATATAGAGATCGGTTCAATTTACAAACCATACCAGACTCCCCCTGAGCAACAAACCCAGGAGGTTGCTCCATATAAACCTCTTCCTTAAGATCACCATGGAGAAAGGCATTTTTGATATCCAACTGATGAAGTGGCCAATGACAAATGGCTGTTATGGCGAAGAACAAGCGAATGGTAGTCATCTTGGCCATGGGAGAAAAGGTGTCACAATAATCAAGAGCATAAACCTGAGTGTACCCTTTTGCAACCAACCAAGCTTTGAGCCGATCAATGTCACCATTAGGGCCGACTTTAATTGCATATACCCATCGACAACCAACAGCCTTTTTGCCTGGGGGAAGTGGCACTAGCTCCCAAGTATTACTGTGGTCAAGAGCCTGCATTTCGTCAATCATGGCTTGTCGCCATCCAGGATGATCAAGTGCTTCTTTCACATTTTTAGGTACAACCACAGGGGATACTGAGGATAAAAGGGAATAAAAGGAGGGCGACACTCTGTGATAGCTAAGAAAATTATAAATGCGATGAGGATTTCGAGTGGAACGAATACCTTTTCTGAGAGCAATGGGCCAACCAGAATCAGCTTCACCAGGAGGCATGACAGGAGATGGAGACGGAGAAGAATTTGAAGGAGGAGATCCGCCATTGTCTAGAGGACTGCCCACGGGAGTACTGTGTTGGGAGATATCAATATGTGGAGAGGAAGGTTCGGGAGGACTTTGAGCATGACTTGAATTGACAAGGACATTGGAGACATTGGACTCAACCATTGGAAGAGGAAGGACCTGTTGGAGGATATGAACATCTTGAACAGATGGAGAGAAGAAAGGTGTATGTTCAAAGAATGTGACATTGGCAGACATGTAGTACTTCCAGGTTTCAGGAGAGTAACACCGATACCCTTTTTGAAGCCGAGAATAGCCTAAAAAGACACACTTGATTGCACGAGCAGAGAGTTTGTCTAACCCTAGAGACATGTCGTGAACAAAACACACACAACCAAAAACGCGAGGAGGGGTGTGAAAGAGAGGACCATTGGGAAAAAGAATGGAGAAAGGGACTTTATTACTAAGAGAGGAGGATGGCATCCTATTAATAAGAAAACATGCAGTTAAGATGGCATCCCCCCAGTGATGAACAGGAATATGGGCACACCAAGTAAAAGGGTACGAGCAGTTTCAACCAAGTGTCTATTTTTTCTTTCGGCTATACCATTTTGCTGGGGTGTATGAGGACAAGTGGACTGATGCAAAATACCATGGGTGCTAAGGATTGCAGAAAAAAGAGGATGAGAAATACTCTTTAGCATTATCACTTCTTAAGATTTTAATCACTTGACCAAATTGGTTCTTGATTTCATTCAAAAATGAGGTGAAGATGGGTAACAATTCAGAGCGATCTTTCATTAGATAAACCCAAGTACATCGAGAATACTCATTAATAAATGTAACAAAATACTGAAAACCAAAAGAAGAGACGCGACTAGGTCCCTAGACATCAGAGTGAATGATAGAAAAACTAGAAGTACACATTGATTGAGACCTTTTAGGAAAGACAGATCTAACATGTTTTCCTAGTTGACAAGACTCACAATAAGTGCACTGTGGACGTCCCCGACCTCCACGTCCTCCTCCTCTAGTGCCACGTCCTCCTCTTCCTCGTGTGGCAACCATGGCAGATGGTTCCAATGTTTCATCAGCTTCCTGAGATTGAGGCACTGGAACGCGAAGAAGACGTGTGGTCAATGCTTCCAAGGAAGGGACTTCATGGCTTGTCAGGACTTGATCTCTGATGTGATTCAAATCTGGATGCAATGCACGGAGGATCATCACCATATAATACTTGTCAAGCTTCTTCTTGATTTCTTCTGGAGATTCCACTTCCAAGAACATTCTCAACTCTTCTATAGCTGCTTGAGCTTCGGTCATGAAGGAGACCATATCATGGTCTTGCATTTTGAGACTTGCACGCTTATTTGCCGTATCATATAGACGTTGAATATCATTAGCATAAATGCTTTGAGCCTTCTTCCAAAACGAGTGACATGTTTTGAAGGCTCTAAGAGATATCAAAAGTCGTGGCTCCACAGACTGCCACCTGTTTCCACTGTATAGCTTTTTCATAAGGTACTTGGCTTCCATCCTGTTCAAGGTGGTCATAATGGCCTTGACCGAGAAACCACATTTCCACAGCTGCAGACCAAGATAAATAATTTTTCCCATTTAGTTTTTCCGAAGTGATCGAAGGACTTCCTGAGAGGGAAAGAACACTTCCAGACGCCATTCTGGATAAAAAATAAGAGACGGAGGGCGCGACAGTGAAGAACTTGAAAAAAGCAACTGTGACAAACCAAATCACCCTCGGGTTCTTCAAGGGGAGCTTCAAGACTTCACGGCAACCAGGTTTTGAGGGTCAGAACAGAGAGGAGACCCAGGCGAGTGCTATGGAGGTCTCGCGGCGACTTTCCGGAGAGCAGAGGGTGGCGCGTGGACGGTACGCGCCAGTTCGCAGCACACAAAGAAGTTGCGCGTGGCGGAGCGTGGAGGAGAATCCGGCGAACCCACTGGTGGGGTTGGCTGTCGCTCGAGGAGGCGGTCTAGATCCAGTGGTCGCCGGTCGGAACTGTGACGGCGAACGGCGGCGAACGACGGCGGACGACGGCGAACAGCAGCGCACGACAGCGGGCAGAGATGGCGGACAACCAAGTTAAGAACTTCAAACTCAAACTGCACTTGACAGTTGCAGATAGTCGTGAGACAGCCGCGGACAAGGGCAAATGGCACCGGACAGATGCGAACAACAGTGCTGGTGGACAACCAGGACGAAAACCAGAGCAAGATGAACCTGCTCTGATACCAACTTAAGATTTAAGATTGATAAAAATATTCTAGAGGGCTTAATGATCCCTCTCATGTTCTGCCATTTATAATAATAAAGAGATGATACAATAANGAGATAGAAGGTCAAGAGACTGTCCTAGACTACTAGGTACAGAACTAGGTAAAACCATTAAACTTCTGCAGACTAACCTAAATGATAATACCTATATGTAATGATTCCAACACATATCATCCATATAGACAAGCAACAAAGTGAGTTCTTTTGTAGAAGAGTGCTTTATGAATAAGTATGATCTCCTTGGCTTTGTTTGTATCCCAAGGAAACCATTGCTTTTGTAAATCTTCCAAACCTAGGGGATTGCTTAAGACCATACAATGCTTTCTTTAAGAAGCATAACTTGCTTCTTTCATTTTTTATTTCAAAACCTCATGATATCTCCATGTACACTTCCTCTTCTAGATTTCCATGAAGAAAGAAATTCTTCACATCCAACTGGCATAAGTTTTAATTAAAATGAGCAGCCAAAGCGAAAACAACTTGAATTGTATTCCCCTTTGCCACTACGGCAAACGTCTCCTCATAGTCAATCCCATAAGTACCATTATCAGACCTAATTCTTGATATTTTTTCCAAATTGATTTTGGACAAGACAGAAAAAATTAAAAGAAGTTTGATTCCACGTGACACGAGTACAATCCTTAATAAAGGTAACGAAACCATTTCACTTCAGAAATAAATTCTATGACAAGACTCCAAACGTCAGAGTGAATAAATGAAATGGAGAAGTACTCTTTTTTTTTACTAATAGGATAAGAAGCACGATTGTGATTTGACAACGGACAAATATCACAACTAAAAAACTCATCAAAGTCCTTGGTAAACAAATGGGGAAATAAAGACTTCATAAAATTGAATGAGGGATGCCCAAACATTTAATGATGTAGCAATATTTAGGAATTTGCCCACGTCTCAAATGTAGCTTGTTGACTCATGATTTTTTCTTTTGCTTTGGTCATCATACTAAAAGATACAACCCACTTTGCTCCTTAGCAGTTAAAATCGTCTTCCTCGTGGCAAGGTCATGAAAAACACAATAAGCTGACAAAAATGTTACTAAACAATTTAAATCCTTTCATTTTTGTCCAGAGATAAGACTATTGATTAATTGTGGAACATATAAAACATCCTTTAATATAATAGATGATTCAAAAATTATATTCCGAGAGCCGCGTATAGGTATATCATGACCATTCACAACGATAATAAGTTGTTCTCTATTTCTTTTACCATGAGTTGAAGGACACACGGAAAGGTATCATATGATCAGTTTTTCCTGAATCAAGAATCCAAATACCTTAAGACACAAGACCAACAATACTGAAATAAATCTTACCTTTCATGGACAAAGCACGTGATCCAGAAAACTTATTCATTAACTCAACCATTGCTTTCAAGTGCTCGAGTTCCTCCTTATAAGCTTCATATCAAGATTTGGTGGTAATGAAGTACTCGATTGATTGGTGGTTGTTCTGATGTAGTACGATTTACCCATCTTTGAGTAGACCCTTTGTTGTTTCCCATGCGCTTGAGAACATTATTTCTTCATGGAATTTGAAGCACATTACCTTGGTATGTCCAGATCTTCTACAATATGAACAATAGTCTCAACAATTACATTTTCCAAACGACTTTCCTTCAGCATTTGTTCACTTGTGGACTCCCTTTTCAATTCTCATGGTAGAGCCTATGTTGGAGTTTCCCCATCAAGCATAATAGCTCTCTGAGTTTTTTCCCCTCTTATCATAAAAAATACTTTTAATAGGAATGGTAATTTTTCTCTTCTTAAGATTTGTACCTGGATTGGGTCATATTCATGATTCAGGTGATGGAGAAATTTAAAGATTCTTCCTCTTTCCACAACTTCAACATGTGCAACAACATCTGTTTTACACATCTTTATTGTTTGGTACTGATTTAGTCAATCCAAAGTCCATTCAGGATTTCGTGATACTCTAATACAGAAAGGGAGCCCTGCTTCGTATTAAGTATCCTACTCTCAATGTCATAACATGCAACAAAATCCTTTTTTAGGGTTTAGGGGTTTAGGATTTTAGGGTTTAGGGTTATCTCAGGAATCATGGAATGTCACATCCAAGTCATAATTAGTGAATCTTCATTGTCCCAAATTGGAAACTTTGTGACGTCTGGTCCTAGCCCTCGCCCATCTATGTGATCTAGTCTTGAACGTCCCTTGAGAATCCTTCGGATGTCCTGGCTTCATTGTAAGAAATTCCGACCATCCAACCAATAGGAACCCACCACATTTGTAAGACCATTAGGACCCAAAGGAATAATTTTTACCTCCGACATCCCTTGGAAATCAATGAAGTGTCTCCAGTGATCCTATTTGAGATGACGACGACGTGTGGGCTACATCGGGAAAAAGGAGCAGAGCTCAAAACTCAAATCTACTCGTGGAACGAACTCAAGAAGCTTTGGCGACCCTTTTTGCGATGGTGGAGACGAGTGGGTCTCACTAGAACTAGGCTCGTGGGCTACACGTGTCGATAAAACGGTGGTGGCGACGCGTGGTGATGTGTTTCCTACAGCGATTTCCACCATTGTGTTCGTTGTAGTTGGGCACACCTTTTTTCCCTATCAACGACACCGATGGCTACGGCGATAGCCATAGTGGCTAGACAGCGATGGCAATGGCTACTATTGCAATGGAAACGGAGTTATGATACCAACTTGAAAAGAGAATTAATTTTATTATTATCATTCATGTCTATTACATTCTCCTCACACCTATTTGTAATGACATAATTTTCCAAAAGAGGAAAATAAGGAAACAATATTCTGAAATATGAAGTAGAAGATTCTATAGATATTTTCTCTAACTAGAAAGATTTTACAAATATTTTCTCTAATTAGAAAGATTCTCCCCTAATTACAACAGTAAATTTTGTAATTAGTCCTTAACTTAGCTCCCTTATCACTGTTGGAGATTCCATATCAACTAGAGATATAGTCAAATTATAGTATACAAGTGAGTATAACTTTACCTTACAAGCTGGTTTGTAGAATTAAGTTAGTTTAAAATTATCTTTCTAAAATGATATCGAAGCCAATCCTAATGGAAGTTGTTGGGCCTGTTAAACTATTATTGATACCACACTTGAAAAGCCAAGTCCTCAACATGGGTGTTAGAGATCCTAAATGGATTAGAGATATGATCAAATTATAATATATAAACCTTACAAGTTGGTTTCGAAGGGTTGGATTAGGCCTAAATTCACTTTACAAGAACTGTAATTACCTGAATTGGAATTGTTGGAAGTCCCACATCGGATAGAGATAAGGTCAATTTATAATATATAAGTGGGGTGCAGACCTCACCTTACAAGCCGGTTTTGTAGGGTTGAGTTAGGCCTAGAATCCACTTCTAACATGGTATCAGAGCCTGGTTAGAGCCTATCCTAGCGATATTTGTTGGGCAGATTGTTCCACCCGCTATTGGGCCGTTATCGGACCACCCATTAATATCTAGTCTCACGATCGATATGTATATACATCGACGTGAGGGGGGTGTGTTGGAAGTCCCACATCGGATAGAGATAAGGCCAATTTATAATATATAAGTGGGGTACAGACCTCACCTTACAAGCCGGTTTTGTGGGGTTAAGTTAGGCCTATAATCCACTTCTAACAAGAATGATTTCTGTCTATGTAATTCTAGTGCTCTATCTAATTTATGGAAAGTAAAATATACAAAGCATTTTCCCGAGGGAGAGAAAGAGTCTTAGAGAAGAGAGAAGGGGAAAAATAAAGAAAGAACACTTTCGTTATATTGATTTACCAAATCTCACACATAAAAAAGTACCATCCTCCTAAGGACCCTCCAACAAAAATTTTCCCTCTTGCAAACAATTGCCTTCTTCTCTTCTACCTCTCCAACTATGAAAGATAATTACCTACTTCTAACAATTTAAAGTGCCCAACAAGCCCTTAGACATGATTATTCTAAGTACTCTCTAGAAACGTATCAATGTCATCTCCTAAGTGTTCAACATTGTCCTCAAAGAAAGGATTGGAGATTCCCCTACCAAATGCATGCATGAATGTTTTTCATTAAATTGCTTTGCAACATAAATATTAGGCAATCTTGGACATAACAAAAGGTTATGAACAATGGTACCAGTTACTAACAATGGTATCAATATTAACAGAACAATTAAATCAACAAACTTTGCACAATGATTATATTACTCAGAGATTTGCATTTGACATGTTACATATACAAGTACATACTTTCAATATTGTCATCAGTATTCATTCTTTGTGTTATCTTGTTTCCCTGGCCAATGTCACGAAGCTCCACCTATCATCAACAAACTAGTATTTGTTACAAATGTAGTTGATTGAGAGAGTCCCGAGTAACAACATACAACTTTAACTGATAACAAGAGCATTAGTAAGACCTCCTTTAATTGTTGTATTTCCTTAATAAAGATCGACCCAAAGGTGTTATCATCTAAATATAAGACAAGGGCTTCTCCATTTTCAATTTTTACGGAACCATGTAACAAGTTTCTAAAAAAACCAAATAAGAAATAGTAAGGACAAAAAATTCAAACCCTAAATGTACACCCTCTCTTAAGTGCCTGAGTAAGGGACGTAACTAGAACGCTTTCTCACACACTCTCATAGAGAAGGAATAAAGGAAAAATAGCTGAATAAACCTCTTTTACTAAATGATAAATACGGAATCAAAGAAAGCAGCCAATAATAGGGAGTATAACCTTCGTCAGCTATCCTGAGAGCATAACCTCTCTTATAAACTCACAATTCAAAAGCATACCATCACCCTAGACTGTAACGTTATTTATACTAAAGTATTTCCTGCCCATCTCTTACTAAATATCCCTCTAGAATATATCTATATTTAATGCAAATATCCCCCTATATAATCTCCTAGTATCTATCATTAATTATAAATATTATATATTGTATATTTCTTTAGATTATATATTTATTTCCTATAGTTATCTTGTACTGGTCTTGAATCGTTGTTGCATCTTCCTAGCACCTTCTTTACCCCCTTCTTGCCACTCCACCAAAACTTGGTGTAAAATCTCCTCTCCCTGTTGAAATTGTCTCCTGTCTAATACACGTACTGGCCAAAAATTTGGTCCTTCTGCTTGCAGCTCCTCGGGCAACTCCTTTTCCACCCTTTTATCCCCCACAGCCTTCTTTAATTGAGAAACGTGGAACACCGAGTGAATTCGGGCTGTTTCTGGTAGTTTGAGTCTAAATGCCACCTGTCCCACTTGTTGTAACACTTGAAATGGACCAAAGTATCGTGGAGATAACTTTGGATGAAGACGAGTGGGCATTGAAACTTGTCGGTGTGGTCTAATCTTTAAATAGACCCAATCATCTACTTTTATATCCACTTCTCTCCTTTTCTTGTTTGCCTGCCAAGCCATTAAATCCTGGGCCCTGTTTAAATGAAATTTCAGTTGCTTGAGTGCTTCGTCACATGTCATCAAATCTTGTGCCACGGCTTCTACAGGTGTTTCACCCGGAACGAATCTAATGAAGGATGGAGGATTCCTACCATACACGGTTTCAAATGGCGTACATCTCGCGAATCCTTGGTAACTGGTGTTGTACCAAAACTCTGCCCAAGGTAACACGGCATACCAGTTCTTTGGTTGTTCGGAGCAAAAACAACGTAAATACCCGTCAATTATCCTGTTAACCACCTTCGTCTGTCCATCCGTCTCAAGATGGTAGGCGATGCTCATTTTGAGCTGGGTGCCCTGCACCTTGAATATCTCCCTCCAAAATATGCTTAGAAACAACGGGTCTTGATCACTGACGATGGAGACTGGTATACCATGCAATTTGATGATTTCCCTGGTGATTACTGCCATGGTTTTAGCTGAGAAGGGGTGTTTCAACACCACAAAATGGGCATACTTGCTCATTCTACCTACAACTACCAAGATAGCATCATATCCCTACGATTTGGGTAGTTTCACAATAAAATCCAAGCTTATCTCCTCCCACACGGCTTGAGATATTGGTAATGATTATAATAGCCCCTGAGGAGATGTTGTCATGTATTTATGTTGCTGACACATAATGCAACCAGCAACATACTCCGTAATAGTCTTCTTCATGCCCACCCAATACAAGGATTGGGCTATCCTCCGATACGTCCGGTACACACCCGAGTGCCCCCCTATCTTGGTTACGTGGAATTCAGCGAGTAATTTCGGAATCCAGGCCGAGCTCCCAGATAACACCATTCTACCCTTATAGTGCAGCCTTTCTTTCTCCAAGGTACACGAGGCATGCGAGTTGGGATCCATCTTTAGATCAGTTATCATCTTCTTTAATGTCTCATCCTCCTCCACTTCTCTCAAAAGTTCTTGGTAGTCTGGCCAAAACAGCTTGGATATCACCTGAAGCTCCTTCTCCTCCATTTCCCCCTCATCTCTCCTTGAAAGAGCGTTAGCAGCCCTGTTGGTTGTCCCCTTTTAGTAAACAACCTCGAAGTCATACCCCATAAGTTTTGCCAGCCAATTTTGCTGGTTCTGTGTGGTTATTCGTTGCTCCATCAAGTACTTCAAGCTACGTTGATCGGTGTGTATCGTGAACTGTTTGCCCACCAAGCATGGCCTCCAATGTTGGATGGCTAAAACTAAAGCCATCAGCTCCTTCTCGTATATCGATTTGCTCCGAGATCCCTCCGACAAAGCTTTGTTGAAAAAAGCAATGGGTCTTTTGTTTTGGGTTAAAACAGCTCCTACTCCTCCTGAGGCGTTGCACTCAATGCGGAATTCCTGATTGAAATCAGGTAATGCTAAGACTGGGGCGGTAGTTATTGCAACTTTCAAGTTATCCATAGCTATCCTTGCCTCTGTGGACCATTCAAACTTGCCCCTTTTTAGTAATTTTGTCAAAGGCTTTGCTAGCTTCCCGTACCCGACTACGAAACGTCTATAGTATCCTGTCAATCCTAGGAAGCCTCTCAAAGCTTTCAAAGTCCTTGGCTCATCCCACTCCATGGCTGCCTTCGTCTTCTCGCTATCCATCTCAACACCCTGTTCAGAAATTTGGTGGCCCAGGTAACTAATCTTCCTTCTCCCGAACTCACACTTCTTTTGGTTTACCACCCATCCGTTCTGCTCTAATAGTTGCAACACCATACCCAATTGCTTCAAATGGTCGGACCACGATGGGCTGTAAATGAGGATGTCATCAAAAAATACCAACACCCACCTCCTGAGATATGGTTGCAATAAGTTGTTCATAATGCTTTGAAAAGTAGTCGGTGCATTCATGAGACCAAAGGGCATCACAAGGAACTCAAAATGGCCATGATGTGTTTGAAACGCCATTTTATGCACATCCCTTTCTTCCATTCGAATCTGGTAGTAACCAGACTTCAAATCGATCTTCGAAAAGTATCGTGCCCCCTTCAACTCGTCCAATAATTCCTCAATCACAGGTATGGGAAACTTGTCTGGAACTGTGGCTTTATTTAGAGCTCGGTAATCAACGCAAAAGCGTCAGCTCCCATCCTTCTTCTTCACAAGGATGACCGGACTAGAGAATGGGCTCGAACTAGGTTTGATAACTCCCGCCCGAAGCATATCTTCTACCTGACGCTCAATCTCGCCTTTCATGAGATGCAGATATCTATATGGCCGCACATTTATTGGGTCGACACCTTCCTTCAATTGAATGCGGTGCTCCTTGCTACGTGTCGGAGGCAACCTTTGCATGTCATGAAATAGCCGATAGTGCATTTGTAGCAGGCTTTCCAACTCATGTCTCTGTTCTCTTGTCAAATTAGCTCCCCACTCACGTCTCTGTTCTCCTGTCAAATCAACTCCCCACTCATGGGTTTCTTCTGTCTCCACTACGCACAGATTCCAAACCACCACCCATGAGTCAGCATCCACTACCTTCAAAAGGCTCTTTGGTTTCACCAGCTAGCGCGCTAAGGCCGAATCACCCCTGATCTGAACCTTCTTTTCTCCTACTTGATATTCCATCGTCATTTTACCCCAATTTGTTCTCACCTCTCCCAGTTTCGCCAGCCATGCAACACCAAGAATCACGTCAACTCCCCCTGACTCAAACACATAAAATTCCTCTTCCACGTCGACCCCTTCCAATCGCACCTTCACCCTTTGACATCGTCCCTGAATGATTTTCTTATGCCCATCGCCTGAGCTTACTGAGTACGTCGGAGTATCCGCCACCGACAACCTAAGCTCCTCCTTCAGCCCTTTACTAATGTAGTTGTGACTGGCCCCGCTGTCGATCAACACTACAACCTCTTTGTCACCAATTCTGCCTTTCAACTTCCAGGTCTTCGTGGACGTCAACCCTTCCGCCGAACACATCAAGAGCTCCATCAGCTTCTCCTCCAGGTTGGTAATTTCCTCGTTAATGTCCGCCTCCTCATCCTCCGCCAACAAAAGTACTCTCAAACTCTTATCTGGGCACCGATGTACCAATACCTGCGCATCTAAAACAACGCCCCTCTTCTTTCCTTTTGAGAAATTTTGGGTACGGTAAGTTTCTCACCGTCCTCCCTCGATTATCGCCCTCATTCTTACTGTTCCCCCTCGTCATTGTGTTCGCCATAACCCTGTCTGTTCACGCTGGACCTCCACCCTCTGTTCTCCCACTCTGTTTTGTCGTCGGTCTATTCAGGTTCGATCGCGTCACAATGCCACTGATCGTGAACCGAATGGGTTGATCTTGACCCCACCCAGGTAATTTCCCTGTGCTCTCACTATCGCGTCTTCCACATCACGTGCAACCCGCATCGCCTCCATTAAATCGGGTGGGTTCTGGATCCTCACCTGACCCTTCACGTCCTTTCGCAATCTGGTGAGGAAATAACCAAGTAGTTGCTCCTCAGGTATTCCCCTAGTCTGGCTCGTCAACACCTCAAAATTGCAAACGAATTCTTCCGCTGTACCCTCCTATCTCAATGTAGCCAATCTCTCGAAAACTGTCCCCCTAAATCCACCATCGAAACTGTTGATCATCGCCGCCTTCAATCTGTCCCAAGAACGGTTTCTTGTTTTTTCTTTCCAAAATGTAAACCAGTACGCCACACTCCCCTCCATACTCACGTACGCGACCTCATCATTTGTCACCTTTTGGATGTCAAAGAATCTCTCCGGTCTGTTAAGCCAACTAAGAGGCTTTTCTCCATCGAATGTCGGCAATTCCACCTTCTTCTGCCAAGGCTTCTGTTCCATCCCCCTACCACCAGTTCCTCCATTTTCCTTACCCCTCACTACTCGATGTTGATTGTCGTTCACCAAACTGTCATCCGAGCTTCCCTCCTTTTGATTGGCACGCGTACCCAAAATCTTCATAATATGTTGTAAGTCTCGTCGTACCGCTGCCGATTCAGCCTTCATCCCCTCCATCGTAATCTCAATGGCCTCCAATCTTGCCTCAGGATCAGTCTCCATTTCTCGCGACACGTAGCTTCTCACCCCAATTGGATCCGACACGTCGGATCAAATTGATAGGTTTCCAATTAAGAAACCTAATCAAGACTCACCCTCTCACCCACAGAAAAGACACCGGAACTCTGAGAAACCTCGCTGGTATTATTAGACAATAGAAGAATACAAGAATAGGAGCAATGATGGGGAGCCTATCCTCCCCCCAACAGGAACAACAATCCTGTTCAGAATACACCAAACGTCCAAAAGATAGCTTCTACAACTAACACTCCTATTTATACAACCTATTCCCGCCCTTGTCTAACTGCCAAAACAGCTAGAGAACTAATGTTTCGTTCTCCTCTCATATACTAATAACCTCTTATTAGTTAGGCTGCTTCCTCGCCGCTTCCAACCTTTCGATCATCTCGTGCCTCGCCTTCTAACTCTCAACCACCTCGCACCCTGTCTTCTACCGTTCAGTCAGCTCGTGTCTCGCCTTCTACCTCTCGGCCACCTAGCACCCCGTTTTCTACCGTTCGCTCGTGTTCCGCCTTCTATCGTTCGGCCACCTTGTACATTGTCTTCTACCGTTAGGTCCTCTTCTCCTCTCATAAATTTTCCAGTCCCTAACATTACCCACCGCCTGATGATCAACCTTGTCCCCAAGGTTGAAGTCCGGATATTGGTCTCAAATGGTAAGCACGTCTTTCCAGGTTGCTCCATCCGGTCCTCCTTCTTGCCATTCTACTAACACTTGTTGCACTTCATCCTAACCTTGTCGTATCAGTCTTCTATCCAAAATGCTGATCGGCCAAAAAGATGGTCCTCTGCCTGAATATAGGGATGGCAACAGGTCGGGTTCGGGTCGGATAGTGTGATACCCGAACCCGAACCCGACCCGCATAAAAAAAATCAGCGGATTTTTTTTAACCCGCGGATACCCGTTGGATACCCGTTTCAACCCACAATTTTTTTTAGAAAAAATATTTTGATTTTTAGAAAAGTGTTTAAATTAAATTGAAAAAAAAAAAAAAACATTATTTTGTGAAACATAATTAGGATAAACGTTTATATAATTATTTTATGAAACAGGCCAAAAATCCAAATCATTCTTTTATTATTAATTTTATTTTTAAAATGGCCAGGATCCAAACATTTTTTTAAATTTTCTTTCATAACCTAAGATGGGCCAAGCCCAAACCCTTTTTTTTAGGGTTTCTCCTTTTCCTCCCCATTTGGTACAGTGTAGGAGAAGTTCCTGGCAGCCGCTTCTTCTCCAGCGAAGAGTAACCTTCACACCGTAGCCAACTGCTTCTTCCCCAGAGCTTGATCTATAACCCCACACCGCAGGCCACCAAATCTTTTTCCCTGTGAAGAACGAAACAGAAACGAAAAGAAAACGGGGAAGGAAACTTCACGAATGGGCGGTCGTCGGGATCCAAGAACAAGCCGAAGCCGCCAATGATGATCACCAGGGAGAGTGCCAGTTATGCGTGTTCGATAGCATCGACGTGGTAGGCAATGACTGCGACGTGTTCGACAGCGTCGCCAGTTACATGTGGCGGTAACAATGCGAGATCTGTGTTTTGAACGGCAACAACGCGAGATCTGTGTTTTGTGCGGCAGCGGCACCGTGAGATCCTGTGGCAGTGTCGTTCATCAACGTGGCTTATGAAGGGTTAGAAGAAGAAGAGGTTGGCTTATGAAGGCTTAGAAGAAAAAGAAGAGGTTCAGATTTCTTGAGTTTGCGATGCTTGTGACCCTTCACAAGTAAAATTTAGGGTTTGAGGGTTCAACAGTTTAAAAAATAATTTAAAGGACTAAGGATAAAATTTATTTTCATTTTTCTAATTGGGTAGCGGGTACCCGCGGGTGTGGATAGTGTGATATCCAAACCCGATCCATTAACAAGCGTGAAAAACTGGATGTATCTGTGCGGTATCTAGTAGTTGCAGCTTAGAGGCCACTTCTCCAATTCTCTGCGTGACTTGGAAAGGTGGAAAGGTCCAAAATACCGTGCGGCTAACTTAGGATGCAATCGGGATGGCATGGAGGCCTGCCTGTGCAGTCGGATTTTTAAGTACACCCAGTCTCCCACCTCCACATCTGCTGGTTGTCTTGCCTTGTAAGCCTGATTCACCATCCGTTCCTGGGCTCGTGCTAAATGGAATTTTAGTTGTTTTAGTGCTTCGTCCCTTGCCTGCAACTCTTGGCCGACCGCTTCCACTAAGGTCTCCTTGGTATGAACCGATGCAAAGAAGGAGACCTCCCATATACTGTTTCAAATGGAGTACAACCCACTGACTCATGATAACTGGTATTGTACCAATATTCCGCCCAGGGTAATACTAAGCTCCATCCCCTTGGTTGTTCTGAGCAGAATCACCTCAGATAACCCTCCAACACCCTGTTTACAACATCTATCTGCCCATCGGATTCTGGATGATAGGTTGTGCTCATTTTGAGTTGAGTCCCTGTAATTTCAACAGCTCCTTCCAAAAAATACTCAAAAAGAATGGATTTGTGTCACTTACAATAGATATTGGTACCCCATACAATCGGACAATCTCCTTCACAAACACTTCAGCGATGGTACGAGCGAAATAGGAATGTTTCAGAGGTATGAAATGCCCATATTTACTAAGACGGTCTACTACTACCAAAACAGCGTCATACCTGTGGGAATTAGGCAACTTCATGATAAAATCCATACTCATCTCTTTCCACATGGCGTTGGGTATGGGTAATGGCTACAACAACCCTTGTGGAAAGGATGACAGATATTTGTGTTGTTGGCACACTAGGCAGGTTGCCAGAAATGCAGTCACTGCCTTCTTCATTCCTAACCAGTATAGTTATTGAGCCACCTTGCGATAAGTCGGATACACCCCGGAATGTCTTCCTGTCTGGGTAGTGTGGAATTCAGCTATCAACTTTGGCACCCATGCCGAGAGAGCCGAAATCACTAGCCTCCCTTTATAGTGTAGCCTGTCATGTTCCAAGGTGAATGATGGATGCAAGTTGGTTCCTCAGGTCTCCTATCACTTTCTTCAACGCCTCATCCGCCTTAACCTCCTCCAGAATTTCCCCAAAATCTTCCCAGTATGGTCGGGCTACCACTCTCAACTCCTTTTCGTCCTCTGTGTCCTCCTCTCTTTTCCGGAATACGGCATCTGCAACCCTGTTGGAAATCCCTGGCTTATACACAATTTCAAAGTCATATCGTAGGAGTTATGCAATCCAATTATGTTGATTTTGGGTGGTGATGCGTTGCTCCAAAAGGTATTTCAAACTTCTCTTATTGGTGTGAACCACAAACTTTTGGCCCAAGAGGTAAGGTCTCCGTGCTGAATAGCAAGTACTAGTGCCATTAGTTCCTTCTCGTATATCGACTTACTCAATGACCCTTTCGATAACGCCTTGCTAAAGAAAGCGATGGGCCTTTTTTCTTGTGTAAGAACCACCCTTATTCCTCCTCCTCCTGACGCATCACACTCAATATGGAAAGTTTGGTCAAAATCAGGCAGGGTCAATAGGGGTGCCATAGTAACGGCCTTCTTCAGTCTGGTCATGGCTTCCTCTGCTTGCTCGCTCCACGTATACTGCCCCTTTTTAAGTAGGTTGGTCAGGGGTTTGGCTATCTTCCCATAATCCTTCACAAAGCACCTGTAGTACCCTGTCAGACCTAAAAATCCCTTCAATGCTTTCACCGTCTTAGGCTTCTCCCAGAACACCACAGCCCTCACCTTGTCTCGGTCCATCTCAACACGTTTTTCCGATATTTGATGACCCAAATATCCTATCTGGAATCGGCCAAACTCACATTTTTTTCTGTTGGCCACCCAAACATTCTCCTCTAGCTTCCTTACTACTGAGTCAACATGCTCCAAGTGCTCCTCCATGAGGGGCTATATACCAGTATATCATCAAAGAAAACGAGTACGAATTTCCTCAGGTACAGTTGCATCAGATTGTTCATTGCACTTTGAAAGGTTGTCGATGCGTTGGTGAGACCGAATGGCATCACCATGACCTTATAATGACCCTAGTGCGTCCTAAAGGTCATCTTCTCTACATCTCTTTCTCCCATCCGAATCTGGTGGTAGCCTGACTTCAGATCTACTTTCTAAAAATACTTAGCTCCTCTCAACTCATCTAACAATTCTCCTATTAGTGGAATCGGAAAATTGTCAGGTACCGTAACCCGGTTGAGGGCTTTATAATCCACACAAAATATCCAGCTACCATCCTTTTTTTTAACTAATATCACCGCATGGCTAGTGCTAGGTCTAATAACTCCTGTATTTAGCATCTCGTTCACTTGCTTCTCTATTTCTCCTTTCATCACATGTGGGTATTGGTATGGCCTGACATTTATTGGATTTGTGCTCTCCTTCAGCTGTATGTGATGTACCATGCCTCTATCCGGCGGTAATCCCTGAGGTTCATGGAACACCCCTGGATACCGGTCTAAAATCTGTTCCATGGCCTGAGTTTGCTTCTTTGTCAACCCTTGACCGATTGGTCCTTCCTTCTAACCGCACGGTTCTCCTGTTTTGCTGATTTTTGTCTTCCCTAGTTCCCATACCAACATTCAAGCTTCCACTTGTTTCATTTTGAACAGCGCCCCTGGTTCCACCAATCTGCGAGCTAAAGTAAGGTCTCCGTGTATGGTGACCTTCCTCCCTCCTTGGCAGAACGCCATGGTTAGTTCCTTCCAATTCAGTGTAACTTCTCCCAACTTGGTGAACCATTCTACCCCTAATATCACATCCACTCCACCCAATTCAAACAGATGGAACCTTTCGGTAACCTCCGCTTCTCCCATGTGAGTAACCACCTGTTCACAACATCCTTGTCTTCTTCTTTTGCCCATTTCCCAAGCTTACTATGTAGGGTAGGGTGTCCAACACAGGTAACCCTAAGTTTTCCACCACCTCCCTGCTTATGAAGTTGTGGCTAGCTCCACTGTCAATCAAAATCAGCACCTGCTTCTCCCCTACCCAACCATGTAATTTCATTGTTTTGGGTGAGTGAGGCCTCCTGACGAGAAGGCCAAAAGCTCCATCTGCACTTGGTTGAGTTCGGTCTCAGTTTCTTCCTCCTCATTTTCCTCCTCGTCTTCGGCCAGTATCAGCATCCGAAGACTTCTTTCCGGACAGCGGTGTCCCGGACCGAACGATCCCCCACACCTGATTCTTCTTTTCGTTTAACATACTCCGCATAAGGCAAATCCTTCACGTTCCTTGGTTGGCTCACTCCATTGCCTCCCATTCCTCCTGACCGCCCCTTCTCCGCAATTCCTGTTCGGTTCCCCATGGCAGTTTCCGTTCGGCCTTGGTTTTGTCGATTGGAATCTGCCCATACCACTGAACCGTTCAGTTTTCCCTAAGATTGATTCCTGATGATGTTTCCGCTGTGGGTTCTCACCCCTCCGTGGAGCTCCTCTGCATCCCTTGCCATTCTCATAACAGTTAACAACTCCTGTGGATACAGTAGTCGTACTTGCTTACGAATCTCCTCCTGCAGTCCTGCCATAAAGTACCCCATCATTTGTTCCTCACGTACTTTGGTCGTCTGTCCCACCAAGATTTCAAAGTCTTGTAGGTAATTCTCCATTGACCCTGTCTGCCTGCTGGATGCCAACCTTTCAAAGATTGACCCCTGACTTCTTCCTCCAAATCGGTTCACCATCGCCTCCTTCAACCCTGTCCACGTACGATTTTTGGTCTTGCCTCTCCAAAATCTGAACCAATACCCAACACTTCCCTCCATGCTGATATAGGCTAGGCACAGTTTCTCCTCCTCGTCAACCCCTTGTAATTCAAAAAATTTGTCAGCCCTATTGATCCAATTCAGTGGACCAACCCCTTCAAAATTTGGCAATTTGACCCTTTTCTTCCAATCACTGTTCGGCCCACCACCTCCACCACCGATCTTCTCTCCCTCTCTGTCCTTGTGTTGGTCCTCCCTATTTCTGTTGACCAAGTTCTTGCTTTCATATGAGTTCTCATCGTTTTGATGAGTTCGTTTTTCCAGCTTCATCATCAATTGTTGCACATCTTTGCGGAGTGTCGTCGATTCCGCCATCATGTCTTTGCGGAGCACCGCTAATTTCGCCTTCCTGGACATCTCCATGTTTTCTAGTTTCAGCCCGATGCCATCCAATCTTCCTTCGATTGCATTCACTCTTCCTTCCATGATTTCTTTCTCCCTCCTAATGATCCGACAAGTCGGACCAATTGTTACGTGCCTGAGTAAGGGACGTAACTAGAACACTTTCTCACACACTCTCACAGAGAAGGAATAAAGGAAAAATAACTGAATAAACCTCTTTTATTGAATGATATATAGGAATCAAAGAAAGTAGCCAATAACTGGATGCATAACCTCCGTCAGCTATCTTGAGACATAACCTCTCTAACAAACTCAATTCAAAAGCATACCTTCACCCAAACTCTAGCCTTATTTATACTAAAGTATTTCCCGCCCATCTCTTACTAAATATCCCTCTAGAATATATTTATATTTAATGCAAATATCCCCCTGTATAATCCCCTAGTATCTATCATTAATTATAAATATTATATACTGTATATTTCTTTAGATTGTATATTTTTTTCCTATAGTTATCTTGTACTGAATAATATTCTAAGATATGGCTTTGATTACTCTAATTAACTTTTCCAAAATATCCTCTTCGAATATCTTCCTCATTACTCCAATTATCTTCCCATCCATCCTAACCGCTGAGACAGTTAGGCTGCTTCCTCGCTGCTTCCAACCGTTCGATCATCTCGTATCTCGCCTTCTACCCCTCGACCACCTCGCACCCTGTCTTCTATCGTTCGATCAGCTCGTGTCTCGCCTTCTACCTCTTGGCCACCTCGCACCCTGTCTTCTACCGTTTGGTCAGCTCATGTCCCGCCTTCTATCGTTCGGCCACCTTGTACAATGTCTTCTACCGGTCCTCTTCTCTCTCCCTCCTATACCTTCTCCTCTCATACACTTTCCAGTCCCTTGATAACATCTATTACTAGGTACATGCCATTCATGCTTTTGCACATTCTAAAGAAAACATTACTTGATAACATCTATTACTAAGTACATGTCATTCGTGCTTTTGCACACTGTTAGTTGTTGTAGGAAGTTCAGTAAACATGTTTGTAGCAAATTAGTGGAGAAATGGTTGCATTATCATTCGAAACAACTGTCTGCCAATGTCTCATCAGTTTCTATAAATTGTATAGCTCAATTATAGAGAAAATAGCATGATACTTAGATTCTCAAATCAAACTTTGTTGTTATTCATTGATCACTCTCTTTCACTTTCTCACCTTGCAACCAAATCAAATAATAAGAATATTTGGGATTTTGTGTAACATCTATAGTAAGGTCATGAAAAAACCATTAGTTTATCATTTACAGTGTATCAAAGTAAGCTTGCTTCCAAAGAAAATTGTTTTGCCCATTACCACTTTGTTGGTTTTTCAATACAGTCCAAGTGAGTTTGTACATAGGAAACAGCGTATATACACATGCATTTTAACATGTGGGTTCAAAAGCCAGTAAATTTACAGATAAATAAATCAAGATGAGTCATAATATAAAATTTAGGTACGAAAGATGAAAGAAACAGGAAGACGAGGGGAAAAGGGAAGAACACAATATAGAGGATAGAGAGAAGAGGAGAGAAACAGAGGTAAAGGAAACTTTGCTCTGCACTTGACTATCATTTCAATCTATCTACATTCAATCTAGATTCAGTTGTCTAGAATAGAACAGACTAACTTATTTACTGACAGATACCAAATAGCTATGAAATAAAGTAGCTGCCAAACTAAAATATTGTCTTATTTGCATTTACATATCAAACATATATGCTTTCATTATGGATAATAATAACTTGTTAGGGTCCAGAAATCTTAACTCATAAAACAAGTTATTTAACTATGATTAAATAAGCAAATTGTTACCATCTACACAACTAGTTTTCTATTCACTTTGTTCACCACTTTTCTAATATGTGAAGATAAAAGAAGAAAATTGTCAAAATTACTGATGAAAATTTTCCTCTACCAAATAGGATATGCAGTATAAAATTAAGGCGTACTATATTGTGCACCAAGGAGTTGATTTTGTGTTAAGAAAAATCTTAAAGAGAGTGCAGAAAATATGAGCAAAGCAGGTTTCCTGGACACAATGGCCAAAACACTTCCCATTAGTTACCTTTAGAAATATATACAATAGTAATTCCTTCAAAAGACAAATAACATGACAGCATTCACTAAACCAATACTATTTTCCTAACTTAAGGCATATTCAACATAGTACATTATTCCATTCCCAAGGACATATTTGAACAAGTTTCACCGTATGTCCTCCCAGGAGAGAAAAACAAGAAAAAAAATGAAATTAAGTTCTCCATAAGCTAAAATTAGCTCATGTACAAGTTAAAAATAATGATTAAAAGAAGCTAGAAAGTGCTTCTACAAATTAGCTTATGCATTTTAGCTTATGCAAAAGTTCGTCCAAAAGTAAATAAAGATAAGCATGCTCATTAATAAAATTATGGAACAAGTATGCATTTAGGAAGGGTCAGTATGACAAAAAAAGAGGAAAACTTAGGACAAACCTTGATTGTGGCTTTTCCTCTTCCTTCATGAGAGTGATCTACTTTAAGAACCTGAAGAGGTTTGCATCACAAAAGAAAGTGTGGGATAACAAGATTCAATGGAATAAATTGATTGAGTAGTAGTATTAAGTACCTCGTAAATGCGCCCTGGAAGCAAGCACGACCAACACAATAAGAATGCAAAATGAATCTGTTAGAAAGCATACATGTCGAATTGAAACCACAGTAAAATTCAATAACCCAAGAGCAAAAGAACCTTGTTTTCCAATGATATTTCCAACTCTAATCTGCACCGCAAAAGACAGTGAAGGAGCACCTATAAAAATTTTGACCAAAAACCCAATAAAATAGTCAAATTTAAAATATGCATACATCAGAACCAGATACTTTGATTCCCCGACGTTGAGAGGAAGACCACGGATATGTGAACAAGTTGGTTGCGGTGGAGGAAGCACGAGACGATGCCGATGATAAAAAACTCAATGGTGTCCGAAAATAAGAATACAAATAGGAAGAGAGCCTGATAAGAGATCTGTTGTCGGAATTGGAAAGCATCAGCCGCATAGTTTGCATTCTCTAACTGTTGTTGGGTCAATTTTATTTCGGAACAACTTGAAGCTCTTTGGGTTACTTAAAAACTAGATATACCTGGATTCACCAATACATTTAACCAAAACATTAATACATGTCAGTTTTTCACTTCCAAAAGTCCCACACACACATAGCAAAAATAAAGAACAGAGCAACACAAAAATCACCAAGGCTATACACAGAATAACCATTCAGTTAAGGAATAAAAGGGTGAATAACACGCAGCTAAGTGATTTCTACACAGATGAATTGGTTTGAGAAAGCGGCTTTGGCAGCGGCAAACAGAGGAGTGGATTTTTGGATCTCCGGAGTAGTATAGTGGCGGAAAAATTCCCAAATCGACCACTACTCTAGGTTGTGGATGTGAATACAGCAAGGTGTAACGTCCCAAATTCACACTGTCACGGATTATTGAAAAAAAACCATATATTTTAAAAAAAATTATAATACAAAAATGTATTTTTTAAAAACTTTAATATTTAAAGTTACGAAAACAATGTTTAATTACATTATTCAAAAATAACAAAAATAACTAAATAACTTCAAATTACATTACTTCAAAAGTTTATAATAAAAGAATTTTTAAAGGAACTTATATCTTTTTCCATCATCCTTCACATCTATTATGCTTTTGGAACTTATGCAATATCATCTACTCACCTATAACACATTATACAATGATGGCCGAAAACGATGGCTGACGACAGACAACAATGGCCAATGACGGACAGACGACAATAGCAGACAGCAATGTTCGACGGTCGACAGCGATGGTCGACGGCCGACAGCGATGGTCGACGGCCGACGATGGTCGACGGCCGACTATGGTCGACGACCGACAACGATGATACCAACTTAAAGAGTTGGGAGAGATGTGGAATTTTTAATATTACTGTTCACTCAACCCTAATACACATACTACCCTATTTAAGGGATAGTATATCAAAATAAAAAGAGAAAACAGAAAGCTCCTAAAAATCTCACTCTAAAAAGTCCACTAGAAAATACATTACATTTCATCAAAAGTTAAACGGACTCACTCCCCACAATTCCCAAAACCATGGCCCTGATTCCATAATGTAATGTCCCAATTTTGGGAGTCACAAAAACATTACAAATTTAAATCAAGCATATCAAATACTAAAGAAATTGTAGAGTTAAAGTTCGAAAATTTCAAAGAAACTTAATTTACTATAACATTCGTTTTATACATAGGAAGACTACTCAATTAAATTCAATTCATATATAGCCAAGGTTAATGAATATTTACAAGCTATATGTTCACTTTAATTGTGTAAAAATGCATAAAGCCTTGAAACTCATTTTAGAAAGAAAATACAATTCCTTTAAAACCCAATATAGCTTCTTTTAAATTACATAATTATTTGAGCTCCCGTGTGTTATACAATCATCGCCACAGCTATTGAATAAACACAAAGCATATAACATATCAAAATACAATAATTAAAGCATTATAATTAATACCATTACCCAAAAATTATACATCGTATTATCATTTGTAACCAAAGGAAATAACATTCACTATCCACAATATAATATGCATTATCTCAAACATTGGGCATATTCAACATTAATCATATTAGCACAGGAATTCAAAGCCAGAATAATTCAAACAAGCCACTACAGGACGATTTATCGTCAAGATAGTCTTTAAAGTAAAAAGACACAACCAGATTTTATCAGGTTAAAGTCATGTATACCATGCCCTTATAATCACATTTTATAACACTGAACAGATTACCAACAATACCAAACGTATGCTACATTTAATAATTCCCAAAAAAAAAAACTTTTCATACCATTTTCTTATGAATTCTCCACTGAAACATACCATTATATCAACCTCATTTTTGTTGGAATACACCATACCATTAATCTTAATATACCCAACTTTCCATACCAAAAATACTGGTGCAGACACAAGATCAAAATTTAATAACAGCACCAACAATTATAATGCTTAAAACAGTAAAAATATAATATTACTCCAATCATAAATTAAACCCCTTTCTGCACATTTGAATCACTAAACACATACTGACGCAGTTCAATCATCATAAACCATTGTACTAATGAAAAATCTCAACCCGAAAATAAATCCTCATTTCCTAATCGCACGACACAAGATATTCCCAATTCGCAACTTACACAGATATACTTACATGCTTCAATAATATCGAACAACCAATCAAAATGAAATAACTCCCTATACCCTTCGATACCATGAACTGACCAACTATCATCGCCCAAATTTCCCTTTCCCGAACACGCAACTTTATCACATACAAGTAATCAAACAAAACTAGACTAGCTCCCCATACCTTGATTTGGTTCTAGCTCCTCTCACGGTCTCGTCACTGAAAGACTTCCAGCTCCTAACGCTCTTCACTCGCCCTCCGCGTTCTCTCGTTTCTCTTCTCCTCTTCGCCTTCCTCACTTAGCCACTAATTAAGCTCTCCCCGTCTTTGCCCCAAAATCCCAAGAAAACCCGAAGAATTCTCCCTCAATGAACTCACGGTTGGGTTCTAAAAGAAACGATCTCCCCTTCCCATTTCGATCCTCGAACATAAAGGAGCCAATCGCGGTTGCACGAAAAGTTGGAACTCTAAGGATCTGGGATTGGATGGTTTAGCAGTGAACGTTTTCTCTCTTGCGCGGCTGCCCATCAATCCCTAAGTCACTCAAGGCAATCAATAATAATTATAATAATAATAATATAAAAAACAATATCGGCGGTCCAACTCACCTCTTCTAGAAAACTAAAAAAGCCCTTAAAAGGTGCCCAGTATTCGAACACCTTCCCTCATCGGCCGAAGCCATGGTTTCATCATTGGGCTAATAGACACTTTGTCAATGAGTGTTTCATTCTTCACCTCTTTCAAAGTTTTTCTCTGCACCTCAAATCTCCTAAAATACTCCTGTTATTTCCTAAAATACTCCTATTCAATGAGGTGGTTATTTCTTAGTTTTATGTTTATTTAAAAATTCTGTGTTAAACATTGACTACACCCTATTTCATCATATACCTCATCCCCTAATAGAAAACATGCATTGCATTACCCATCTATTAAGAAACTTTAAATTCTATATTAGTTATTTAATTATTTTATTTATTTATAATTATTTTTAAATTTATGTATTAATTTGTATGAAATTATAATTTTATTAGAATTTTTAAATGTTAAAAAATTTATGAATATATTAGATTTAATAAAAATATTTTAGAAAAAGAAAATTTTGAATATGTATATTGAAAATCCGAGATTATCGATATCCGATCAACAAAAATTGAATATGCAGATCCGATGTTGTTTTATAAAAATGTAATTATATTACCTATTTAATTATTTATTAGTTTACAATTATATTTAAATTTATATATTAATTTTTAAAATTTATAATTTAATTAAATAATTTTGAATTGTTAAAAAATAATTTTTATGAATTTTTTAAATTTAATATTAATATTTTAGAAAAAATATGGATTGGATGTGAAAGTTTGATAATGGCATAATCGGATGTTGGTATCCGATAGTTGAATGGTCGGATATGTAGATCCGATATTGAGTACTCTGAAAAAAAAAGGAAAACGTTTCTCCAACAATTCATATTTGACAACAATTTGACAACAACACCTGTCGTTATGTGATTTGTTGTTTTATTTATGTAACAACCCCCAATAACAATCGTGGGTGATCTCATCGTTGGTGAACTTATCGTGGGTAAACTTATTGTGGGTGAACTTATCGTGGGTGATCTTATCTTGAGTGAACTTATCGTCGGTGAACTTATCGTGGGTCAACTTATCGTGGGTCAACTCATCGTGGGGGAACTTATCGTGGGTTTACTTATAATGGGTGAACTTATCGTGGGTGAACTTCTTGTGGGTGAAGTTATCATTAGTGAACTTATCGTTGGGTGAGCTAATCGTAGGTGAACTTAACGTGGGTGAACTTACAATTTGGTGAAGTCATCGTTGGTTGAACTTATCGTTGGTTGAACTTATCGTTTGCTGAAGTTAACGTAAGGTGAAGTTATCGTTTTGTGAACTTATCGTGGGTGAACTTCTCGTGTTTGAACTTGTCGTAGATAATCTTATCGTGGGTGATCTTATCGTGGGTGATCTTATGGTGGGTGATCTTATCGTGGGTCAACTTATTGTGGGTGAACTTATCGTGAGTGAACTTATCGTGGGTGAACTTATCGTGGGTGATCTTGTCGTGGGTGATCTTATCGTGGGTGATCTTCTCGTGGGTGATCTTGTCGTGGGTGATCTTATCGTGGGTGATCCTCTCGTGGGTGATCTTGTCGTGGGTGATCTTATCGTGGGTGATCTTATCATGGGTGATTTTATCGTGGGTGATCTTATTATGGGTGATTTTATCGTGGGTGATCTTATCCTGGGTACACTTATCGTGGGTGATCTTATCGTGGGTGATCTTACCGTGGGTGAATTTGTCGTGGGTAAACTTATCGTGGGTGAACTTATCGTTCGTGAACTTATCGTGGGTGATCTTATCGTGGGTGATCTTATCATGGATGATCCTATCGTGGGTAAACTTATCGTGGGTTAACTTATTNTGGGTGAACTCATCGTGGGTGAACTTATCGTGGGTGAACTTATCGCTGGTGAACTTCTTGTGGGTGAACTTATATTTATTGAAATTATCGTTGGGTGAGTTAATCATGGGTGAACTTACAGTTTGGTGAAGTCATCGTTGGTTGAACTTATCATTTGTTGAATTTATTGCATGGTGAAGTTATCNTTTAGTGAACTTATCGTGGGTGAACTTATCTTGGTTGAACCTGTCGGGGATAATCTTATCGTGGGTGATCTTATCCTGGGTACACTTATCGTGGGTGATCTTATCGTGGGTGATCTTATCGTGGGTGATCTTATCGTAAGTGAACTTATCGTGGGTGAACTTATCGTGGGTGAAATTATCATGGGTAAACATATTGTGGGTAATGTTATCGTGANTGATCTTATCGTGGACGAACTTATCGTGGGTGATCTTATCATGGGTGCTATTATAATGGGTGATCTTATCGTGGGTGATCTTATCGTGGGTGAAATTATCGTAGGTGATCTTATCGTGGCTGATGTTATCGTGGGTGATCTTATCGTGGGTGATTTTATCCTGAGTGATCTTATCGTGGGTGAACTTATCGTGGGTAAACTAATTGTGGGTCAACTTATTGTGGGGGAACTTATCGTGGGTGTACTTGTCGTGGGTGATCTTATCGTGGGTGATCTTATGGTGGGAAATATTATCGTGGGTGAACTTATCGTGGTTCATCTTATCGTGGGTTATCTTATCGTGGGGTGAACTTATCGTGGGTGAACTTATCGTGGGTGATCTTATCGAGGGTGATCTTATCGTGGGTGATCTTATCGTGTGTGATCTTACAGTGGGTGATCTTATCGTGGGTGAACTTATCGTGGGTGAACTTATCGTGGGTGATTTGATCCTGGGTGATCTTATCCTGGTTGATCCTGTCGTGTGAACTTATCGTGGGTGATNTTATCGTTGGTGATCTTATCGTGGTTCATCTTATCGTGGGTNATCTTGTCATGGGTGATCTTATCGTGCGTGAACTTATCGTGGGTGATCTTATCGTGGGTGATCTTATTGTGGGTGATCTTCTCGTGGGTGAACTTATCGTGGGTGA
>NC_028352.1:24348928-24349710 GCF_000741045.1 Vigna radiata var. radiata | reverse complement strand
TGGGTGATCTTGTCGTGGGTGATCTTATCGTGGGTGATCTTCTCTTGGGTGATCTTGTCGTGGGTGATCTTATCGTGGGTGATCTTATCATGGGTGATTTTATCGTGGGTGATCTTACTATGGGTGATCTTATCGTGGGAGAACATATTGTGGGTGATCTTATCCTCGGTGGTCTTATCGTGGGTGATTTTATCGTGGGTGATCTTATCGTGGGTGATCTTGTCGTGGGTGAACTTATCGTGTGTGAACTTGTCGTGGCTGAATTTATCGTGGCTGAACTTATCGTGGGTAATCTTATCGTGGGTTATGTTATCGTGAGTGATCTTATCGTGGGTGATCTTATCGTGGGTAATCTTAATGTGGGTGGTCTTAATGTGGGTGATTTTATTGTGGGTGAACTTATCGTGGGTGATCTTTTCCTGGGTGATCTTATCGTCGGTGAACTTATCGTGGGTGAACTTATCGTAGGTGAACTTATCATGGGTGAGCTTATCGTGGGTAAACTTCTTGTGGGTGAACTTATCGTTAGTGAACTTATCGTTAGTGAACTTATCGTTGGGTGAGCTAATTGTGGGTGAACTTAACATTGGTGGACTTACAGGACGGTGGTCATGGAAGTCGAAATCCGCTAAGGAGTGTGTAACAACTCACCTGCCGAATCAACTAGCCCCGAAAATGGATGGCGCTAAAGCGCGCGACCTATACCCGGCCGTCGGGGCAAGGACCAAGCCCCGATGAGTAGGAGGGCGCGGCGGTCGCTGCAAAACCCAGGGCGTGAGCCC